>NC_087340.1:1200000-1500000 GCF_037043105.1 Vanessa tameamea | reverse complement strand
TGTACGAACACCTTAGACCTCCGATTCTGCTCGATGGCTCTTTCAATAGTAAGAGTATTGGAGCACCGGAGGTCGTGTCGCACGCGCTTGCTCTTGGTTTAGTTGTCGTTTCTCTGACGAAGTGACAGGTAGGTTTTCATATCGTTTCTTCATTAGCCCTAAAGTCTCTTCCGAAAGTTTGGACTTTCTGCTCTTACGCTGCATGCTACAAAATCTCGTGCCTTCTTCCCTAAGAATTCTAACTACATTTTCGAGGTTCTGGTTTACGTCTGTTATGGTTTTCTCGGCAGTAAATCGGTTCTCCAGGTTTCACTGGAACGTTTCAGATCCCGCAATGGTATGGAGCAGGGTTGGTCGGAGTGTGGACTTCATCAGACGGACACATTTGGCCTTAAAATTGATATTCAGCGAGCCTCTGACAAGTCGGTGATCAGTACCGGTATAGAACCTGTTGAGCACTGAGACATCTCTGAATATGTGCCTCTTGTCCGTCATGATGAAGTCGATCTCATTTTTGGTCATAGTGTCGGGGCTTTGCCACATCCACTTCCTTTGGGGCTGCTTCTTAAAGAAGGAGTTCATCAAGAAGAGCCCCTCCCATTCGAGGAAGTTAACAAGCATTTGCCCCCTATGATTTCTGCTTCCAAATCCATGGGGTCCTACTACCGATACGCTACAATTCTGTACTCCCACTTTAGCGTTGAAGTCCCCCATGACAACGTTGTAGTGGGTTTTCGTGGTAGAGTGGAGGGCCCTCAATATGTCATCGAACATTTCCTCCATTTCATCGTCCGATTGTGTCGAGGTCGGTGCGTACGCTTGCACCACCTTGAGGCTGTACCTCTCAGTGAGCTTTAAAGTGAGGTACACTACCCTGTTCGACACACTGGAGATTTTCACAACGTTGTCAGCTAGGGACTTATTAACCAGAAACCCAACGCCACCTCGGGATTGTTGGTCTCCCTCTCGGATGTACATTAGGTGACCCAATTCGAGGGTTACGGTGTCCTCTCCCTCTCTACGGACTTCACATAATCCTAATATGTGCCACCTAATTTTCCCAAGTTCCACCTCGAGTTGCGCTAGTGTAGTGTGTTATGTACAAGCATGTATGTAACGTATAAATTAGAACAACAAATACACAGTCAGTCAGTATCATTTGAGCATCCAACATGTTTTATTTCGATCTCCAATCTCAACCTTATATGGCGACCCTGCGGGTTCAGCCTCGCGGATCATATTCTTAGCGAGTGTGGAATATTCCAGAACCTACAATAAACGAAATTCAATATTTAAAATACATCATACCAAATTAATAATGTGCCAGTCTAAAGTGGAAAAAGAAGATATTTTCATAAATCAGAACGGAGCACAAAACACAGCGTCTATTGAAGAAATTACGTGGCATATATCTACTATCAGCATCGTTCTTTTATTAATATGCAGCATCGTTTTTCTTGGCGTCCTTTACATTTTATATAAATTATACAAGAGATGTCATGAAACGTGGATGCGTGAACAAATAAGCAGACATATTTTCCGGCGTTCCATGAACGAATCCAGAACTCGACGTGGTGCTACGACTACTTGTGAAGAGTGCATCTATCGGAAAAATCAAATGGAAAACCAGGAATCCAAGGGAGTGAAGTAACTTCTTTATTACCACATAAACATTTTCTTTTCATACATGTACAAGTGACTGTGCCTGACTGTGATTACCTAGTTATCAAGATATTTTGAATTTTTTTTTTTTTTTTTTTTTATGTCATAGGTGGCAAACGAGCAGGAGGCTCACCTGATGGAAAGTGACTACCACCGCCCATGGACATCTGCAACACCGGGGGGCTTGCAGGTGCGTTGCCGGCCTTTCAGGAAAGAGTGCGCTCTTTTCTTGAAGGTTCCCAAGTTGTATCGGTTCGGAAAAACCGTCGGCGAAAGCTGGTTGCACAGTGTGGTTGTGCGAGGCAGAAAATGTCTTAAAAATCGCGCTGTTGTGGATTTTCGGACATCTAAGTGGTGTGGGTGATATTTGGAATTTTGCTGAGATGTCCGAAGGTGAAATTCAGCAGCCGGGATTAATCCGAACAATTCCTCGGAACATTCCCCGTGATAGATTCTGTAGAAGATGCAGAGCGATCCAACATCTCTACGCAAAGCCAAAGGATCAAGCAGATCGGAAAGGGCTTGATCGTCGATAATTCGAGCCGCTCTACGTTGGATACGGTCAAATGGAAGGAGCTGGTACTGGGGAGCACCCGCCCAGAGGTGAGAGCAGTATTCCATGTGAGGCCGAATTTGAGCCTTGTATAGTCTTAGACGATGGGCCGACGTGAAATACTGTCTTGCCTTGCTGAGCACACCGAGCTTTTTTGATGCCAATTTGGCTTTGCCTTCCAATTGACCGCGGAACTGAACGAGGCTCGAAACATCGACGCCAAGTTTTCCGATACTAGCTGTGGCGGCTAACGGAATGTTCTCGAATCGTGGAGATACGACAAATGGTGTTTTTTTAGCAGTTATACTCTATAGCATTATTGTACTAATCAATTTGTAATGTAGTTTATTACAGGTAAAAATTAATAGTAATGTATGAGGATTTACAAAAAATATATGATGAACTTTTTAATATAAAAACATATTTAGTAAAAATTGGATCAAGTAGAAGAAAAGGTGAAATAATTATAAGAAAGATTAAAGAGGCCGATAATTTTGTTGCTAGATTTAATTTGACTCTAGAACATTTAAATAAATTGTCTGATAAATTTAAAGTTGACGAAAGTTTACATATAGAAAGAATAAGTTCCGATTTTTTCGAATTGTATGAAAAAATTATAGATTTGTGTAGTTCGTCTTCAGTAGAAACAAACGAAACAATGGCTAAATTTGATCTTAAGATTGCTATGAATTTATTACCAGTCGCATCTGATGATGAGGTCAGCGTTAAACAGCTTATTGACAGTATAGAATATTACACGCTAGAACTCGATTCTGATTCCCAGAAAAAATTAATTCATTTTGTACTTAAAAACCGTCTTTCACAAAATGCAAAATTAAAATTAGAAAGTAATTATGATAGTATCGATAGCTTAATTAAGGCTATAAGGTCAAATTTACTACCTAAAAAGTCAGCGCCCGCTATCCAGGCAAAGCTTAACAATTTTAAGCAAAATAACCTCTCAATTGAAGAGTATGGTAGGCAAATAACAAATATGTTTGTGGACTTAACGATTTCTCAGTCTGACGGAAATGAATCTGATTATAAAGTTTTAAAACCCAGAAATGAGAAACAAGCTATTAAAATTTTGCCGACGGACTTAGAAATCGTCGTATCGGAACTATTGTCACAGCTAGAAACTACTCATCCTTGAATGATGCGGTACAGGCCGCCCTGGACGAGGACTCCTCATCTGCTCAATCCGGAGATATTTTAACTATGCGCCATAATAATTACAAAAATTACAATCAATATTATAATTACAGAGGTCGTAGAAATTTTAATGCTGGACAATCTGGAAATTGGCGTGGACGAGGTATGAATTTTCATTACCAGGCACAAAATTCTCCCAGAGGACGAAACGCGGGACAAGCGTCGCGACGAGGTAATTTCCAAAGGACTTCGAGACCACATAGCAATAGAGGTAAGTCTTTTAATAATAATCATTATTATAACAGGAACCAAACGTCTGGTAAACCGCAAACCATGCATATTTTGACAAAATCGGATAATAAAAACCCTAATTTTGATAACCCTGATGAATTTTTACGTGACTAAAAATTTAATATTATCTTGCAATAATACTTGTCATATAACAATAACTTCAATTAACAATCATTCATATAACTTGTTACTCGACACTGGCGCTTCAATATCCGCCGTAAAGTATAAACAAATAATTGATCAAAACATTCCACTCCATAAAGAGAATCTCGTAGTCAGCGGTCTTGGTGGCAAAATCAACGCTATTGGATATGTTTATCTAGATCTATGTATTTGATACATTGCCTTGTATGGCTAGTGGCATACTGGGACATGATTTTTTTATTAAATATGACGCGATATTGAACTTTAATACTTATACTTTAACATTATGGAACCTAGGTGTTAAGATGGATATTCCTATAAAGGTGGGTAATAACATGTTAAATATACCAGCGCGATCTGAGTCCATACATTTTATTTACACTAATATGACTGAAGAATGTGTTGTCAATGCATCTGAAATACAAAACGGAATTTTTATTGCTAGTACTCTTGTTAAACCTAGAGATGGACAAATACCTATACGTATCTTGAATACTACTGAACAAGATTTACAAATAAAATATGATGACTTTAAACCTGTTATTTTTTCGGCTAGTGATTTTGATGTTTGTTCTTTTGAAAACTCTACTAAAACTTCAGGCAGTTCAGAAAGAGTAAGAACATTATTGTCTATTTTAAAACTAGATCATTTAAATAAAGAGGAAAAAAGTAGTATCTTATCCATATGTGCTAAATATAACGATATTTTCTATATTCAAGGGGATAAATTAACTACAATTTCATTGTATAAGCATTCTATTACGTTAAAACCTAATACAGCACCAGTATACTCCAAGCCTTATCGACTCACACATTCACAAAAGGGAGAAATTAATAAACAAATTAGTAATTTACTTGAAGAAGGTATTATAGAGCCATGCAATAGTGAATGGAGTAGTCCGGTCCTTTTGGTACCCAAACGCTCAGATGGAGAAAAGAAATGGCGATTAGTCATAGATTACCGAAAACTCAATAACTGCATTGTAGGGGATAAGTTCCCTCTTCCAAATATAACTGAAATTCTAGACTCATTATCAGGGTGCATTTATTTTTCTCATCTAGATTTAAATCAAGGATTTTATAATGTAGAACTAGAAAAGTCCAGTAGACAGTACACCGCATTTTGTTCTGGTCAATATCAAATGACTAGAATGCCCATGGGACTCAAAACTAGCCCTAGTTCTTTTTCTCGCATGATGACCATGGCAATGGCAGGACTCACATATGATAAATGTCTATGTTACCTTGACGATCTTATCATTATGGGAAGAAATTTAGAAGACCATAACAGTCCGTGATGGTCCCGGATTAGAATAGGACCTCCCCAACTCTACCCGTGGGTGTCGTAAGAGGCGACTAAGGGTATTTAAGGCCCACTGCATATCACTTGCACTTTGGGCTACCCGCACGGTGGCGGGTAAACCACCACGACAGCATTCCCAAGGAGGGTTGGTGTCAGGCAGGCGGCCGACCGTAATATTTAAGCCAAAACTCTTAGCAGCATGGACAGTAAAAACCATACGAGTGATAGGGTTAGGGCGTACCCCACAGGCGACGCGCAGGGGCAGCACCCGGCTCCTGTGGGAAATGGACAAGGGTTGTCGCACCGGAACGGGCGGGTGCGACGTAAGAAGCGAGCTCGAAGTGTGAGAGAGTTAAGATTGAGGTGTGCAAGTTGGAATGTAGGAACGATGTCTGGAAGAGGAAGAGAGCTAGCAGATGTTTTAAAAAGGCGACGGATAAATGCAGCGTGCCTGCAAGAGACAAAGTGGAAGGGTGCAAGGGCTAGGGAAATAGGAGAAGGATATAAATTATTCTATTGTGGAAGTGATGGCAAGAGAAATGGTGTGGGTATAGTTTTAGATAGTAGGTTGAAAGAATGTGTGGTGGATGTAAAAAGAGTGAATGATAGACTGATAGCGATTAAACTGATTGTGGACGGCATGACACTGAATTTAGTAAGTGTGTATGCGCCACAGTCAGGCTGTGAGGAGAGCGTGAAAGAAAAGTTTTGGGAGGACTTTGATTGCCTGCTGATGAATTTACAGGATAGCGAGGAAGTCTACGTGGGTGGTGACTTTAATGGCCATGTAGGAAGAGAGAGTGATGGATATGAGAGAGTGCATGGTGGGTGGGGATTAGGAAATCGGAATGCTGATGGCGAGGCACTTTTACAAGCTGCCTGTGCCTTCGACCTGGCTATAACAAACACGTGGTTTAAGAAAAAAGAGGAACACCTAATAACCTACAAGAGTGGCCACCACGCGACACAGATAGACTACTTCCTAGTGAGGCGGAGGAGTCTATGCTGTGTCAAAAACTGTAAAGTGCTGCCAGGCGAAGCATTAGTCGCCCAACATAGGCTTGTGGTAATGGAGGTTAAATTAAGTGTCTCCCCCAGAAACAGAAACAGCCAAACACGGCCCCCTCCAAAGACAAGATGGCGTATGCTAGAGAATAATGAATGTGCTAGTAGATTTAGGAACCATATAGTGGAGAAAATGATAGAAATGAATGAGATGGAAGAGAAATTGGTAGATGAATGTTGGAATGAGATGGCCAGGCACATAAGGAAGGTCGCAAAAGACGTGTTTGGAGAGTCGAAAGGAAAAGGTCTAATAGATAGGGATACATGGTGGTGGAATGAAGAAGTGCAAAATGTACTGAGAGAGAAGAAAGTGGCATTTAAAGAATGGCAGGTTGTAAAAAATGTGAATACAAGTTTAAAAGATGAAAAAAAGGAAGTTTACAAGGAATTTAAGAGGAGAGCAAAGAAGGCGGTAGCAGTGGCCAGAGCCAAGGCACAAGAGAAGTTGTACAACTCACTGAACAGCCCTAGAGGCCAGAAGGAACTCTACCGAATTACGAAAGAGAGAGAAAGACGATCGAGAGATATAACACATATCAAATGCATGAAAGATGAGGCGGGTAAGGTGTTATGTAGAGATGAGGAAATAAAAGAGCGATCGAAGATTTATTTTGAAAAGCTTATGAATAAAGAGAATGACTGGAATGGTATTCTCCAAGAGGCACAAGTAAATAAGGGATTAGTAAGAGAAATAAGTATGGAAGAGATAATTACAGCAGTCAAAAGCATGAAAAATGGGAAGGCTTTGGGTCCAGATGACATACCAGTTGAAGTATGGAAGGTGTTAAAGACTGACGGATGTATGTGGTTGACTTTATTCTTCAATAAGTTGTTGCATGAAGAAACCATCCCTCAAGAATGGTGCAATAGTTCGCTAGTGCCCATCTTCAAAAATAAAGGCGATGTACAGGATTGCAACAACTATAGAGGGATAAAGCTCATGTCACATACTATGAAAGTATGGGAGAAGGTAATAGAGAGAAGATTGCGAGAAGAAAGTGAAATTACCCAAAATCAGTTTGGGTTTATGTCAGGTCGAGGGACAATGGACGCTATTTTTGCACTCCGCAAATTGTGCGAGAAGTACAGACGTGCTCACAAGAACCTGCACATGGTGTTCATTGATCTCGAGAAAGCCTATGATAGGGTGCCTCGTGAAGTGTTATGGTGGGCATTGAAAGAGAAAGGTTTGCCTGGGAAGTATGTGGAGTAAGTCCGTGCTATGTACAGGGGATCCTGTACCTACGTCCGATCGTCTGCCGGCAACACCGACCAGTTCAGTGTGGCTGTAGGGTTGCACCAAGGGTCGGCTCTAAGTCCTTACCTCTTCCTGCTAATTATGGACGCACTAACGGCGGACATACAGGAGGAGGCACCCTGGTGCATGCTTTTTGCCGACGACATTGTACTGGTTAGTGAAGATGGACCTGAGATCCAGAGCAGATTGGAAGATTGGCAACAGAAACTGGAGAATGTTGGCTTGAAAATCAGTAGAACGAAGACTGAATATATGTTCTGTGATTTCGGCGGTCTCTCCGGTCCTGAAGCCATAGCGCTTGATGGCGTGGCCCTTCCAGTCTGCTCCGACTTCCGGTATCTCGGTTCACTCATTCAAGGCGATGGCGAAATAGATCGAACGGTGAAGCACAGGATTAACACAGGGTGGATGAAATGGCGGCAGGTTACGGGAACAATTTGTGACCCTCGTATTTCCCTTAAACTTAAGGGGAAGATCTATAAGACCATGGTCAGACCTGCTGTTCTATATGGATCAGAGTGTTGGGCTATAAAAGGGATGACTGAGAGACAATTGCATGTGGCGGAGATGAGAATGCTGAGAGGAATGTGTGGTGTTACGCGATTGGATAGAGTAAGGAATGAGTACATAAGAGGAAGTTTGAAAGTGGCACCGGTAACCGAGAAGCTATCTGGAAACCGGCTGTCTTGGTATGGGCATGTTATGCGGAGGAATGAGGACCATGTTGTGAGAAAGGTTTTGAAAATGGATGTGGATGGATATAGAGGTAGGGGAAGACCCAAGAAACGATGGATGGATTGCGTGAAAGACGATATGGTTAGAAAGAATGTTACTAGTGAGATGACGTCCGACAGAGAAGTATGGAAGAAGAAGACATGCTGCGCCGACCCCAAGTAAAATTGGGATAAGGGCAGGAGGATATATATATATAATATATAACAAAAATTTAATTGAAGTCTTTGAAAGAATTCGTAAATTTAAGTTAAAATTAAATCCATTAAAGTGCGATTTTCTTAAAAAACAGTTACTTTATTTAGGGCACATTGTGTCAAACGAAGGAGTTCTACCAGATCCAGAAAAAAATAGTATAATTAGCAATTATCCAGTTCCTCAAAATGTTGACGACACTCGGAGATTTGTAGCGTTAGCAAATTATTATAGAAAATTTATACCTAACTTTGCAGAAATAGCATATCCTTTAAATTTATTATGTCGTAAAAATGTAAAATTTAATTGGAATAAAAATTGTCAAGAATCATTTGAAACTTTAAGAAAATGTATTATGTCCCCACCAGTTCTTCAATATCCCGATTTATCCGATAAAAATCAATTTATAGTTCAAACAGATGCGTCGGGTCACGCGATAGGAGCTATTTTATCTAATTCAGACGGACGACCTGTCGCTTTTGCCAGTAGGACTCTTAACAAGGCTGAGAGACAATATCCTACAATAGAAAAATAATTATTAGCAATTGTTTGGGCAGTAAAGCATTTAGACCTTATTTGTACGGCCGAACCTTTAAAATTATCACGGATCATAAGCCCCTTATTTATTTATTTCATATGAAAGATCCATCTAGTCTGAGCTTGTCTGAGAAGCTATTATCGCTTGAATATGCGAGGGCAAACGGCTAGCCCACAGGCTTCTTAAGAAATCATCATTCACCTGGTCACCAGCTAATGAACGCAAATGGCGGAGAAATTGTGAAGGCTTCCGGTCTCCAAACTTTTCATGGGTCAACAATTGCCGCATCCGGTGGTCGCGCGACGTAGATAATCGTTTAATAAGTTCGTTTTTTAATTTATCGTACTTCCCAACGCTGGGCGGACTAGTAATCACGTCCCTAACCTCACGCGCAATTCTTTGATCTAGCTGCTGCACAACGGTATAAAATTTTGTTGAATCGGCTTTAGTACCCGAGGTCTCAAATTGCGCTTCTACCTGAGCAAACCAAATATCTGGGTCTTCCGGCCAAAAGACTCTCAACAAAAACTCTCAACAAGCTATATAATTATTATATATTCTTCAAGTTTAACAATAAGAACAGAGAAAGAAAGTCGCGAATAAGAAATAAGAACAGTAAGCTGGTACACGAAAAAAATAGAAGAGAAGATATTGAAAGCGTAAGAAAGTTTAAAGAAATACTATAAGGCGAAATAAAAGCGTATTAAGCGGGCACGATAAAAGCGGACACAGATTCGACGCGGGGAAGCAATAGCGGTCTACTGTGGCAGCCGTGGGTCGACTGGTGCTCCACGGTCCGTTGGCTCCGCCCACTTTCGCGCGTCACAAACTGGATATAATAGTGGGATCGAGACGGCCAGTATGCATCGCTCGCAGCCCGTCGTTTCTGCAAAACGGCTTCACGCCGAAAATGGGAACGCTATCAAGACTGGGCTGGCGCATCGGTGTCTCGTGATCTAAATACCAGCGCATTCAGAAAGGAATATAACTATGCCTCTAAGTCCTTCAAAAACGTGATTGCTAAGGCGAAGACGGAGTACATTGGCAGAATTGGCGAGAGACTGGTGCGCCTCCCTTCAGGAACACGTGCGTTCTGGTCTCTCGCCAAGGCTGTCTTAGGGAATTTCTGTCAGCCTTCCTTACCATCTCTGCACAAGGACGGTGAGTCATTGGCCCATACAGCGAAGGAGAAAGCTGATCTTTTAGGCTCTCTCTTCGCGGCGAACTCGACTCTGGATGACCGAGGAAAGTCACCACCAATAATCCCGCGGTGTGATACCACGATGCCGGAGGTTAAATTCCGGCAAAGTGCAGTTCGTATAGCACTTCTTTCCTTGGATATTCATAAGTCGAGTGGACCCGATGGCATCCCTCCAATCGTGCTACGGACTTGTGCTCCCGAGTTGGCGCCGGTTTTAACGCGTCTTTTCCGGCAATCCTACGCATTAGGCGTCGTCCCGAACTCCTGGAAGACTGCTTTGGTGCATCCGATCCCTAAAAAGGGCAACCGCTCAGACCCGTCCAATTATAGGCCTATAGCCATCACCTCCTTGTTCTCCAAGGTAATGGAGTCCATTATAAACTGCCAGCTCCTGCGGTACCTAGAGGAGTACCAGCTGATTAGCGACCGCCAGTACGGTTTCCGTCGGGGTCGCTCAGCCGGTGATCTTCTAGTTTACCTTACTCATAGGTGGGCCTAAACTAAAAGATCACCGGAACCGGAAGCAGTTGAGAGCAAGGGGGAGGCATTAGCAGCCAGTCTGGACATAGCCAAGGCCTTCGATCGCGTGTGGCACAAAGCGCTTCTTTCGAAGCTTCCTTCCTATGGGCTTCCCGGGAAATTACTCAATTGGATTACCAGTTTATTGGCAGATCGGAGCATCAAGGTCGTTGTCGATGGTGCATGCTCCGACTTAAAATTCGTCAATGCTGGTGTTCCACAATGCTGCGTTCTATCACCCACTCTGTTTCTCCTGCATATCAATGACTTGTTGCAAATCAGTAACATTCACTGCTATGCAGACGACAGCACCGTAGACACCTCATACACCGGCCGTGTTAATATTTCTCGGGAAAACGTCGAAGAAAACCGGAACAAACTTGTGTCTGAAATCGAGTCTTCGTTAAACAAAGTCTCGAACTGGGGTCGGCTAAACTTAGTCCATTTCAACCCCAAAAAGACGCAAGTTTGCGCGTTAACTGCTAAAAAAACACCATTTGTCGTATCTCCACGATTCGAGAACATTCCGTTAGCCGCCACAGCTAGTATCGGAATACTTGGCGTCGATGTTTCGAGCCTCGTTCAGTTCCGCGGTCAATTGGAAGGCAAAGCCATATTGGCGTCAAAAAAGCTCGGTGTGCTCAGCAAGGCAAGACAGTATTTCACGTCGGCCCATCGTCTAAGACTATACAAGGCGCAAATTCGGCCTCACATGGAATACTGCTCTCACCTCTGGGCGGGTGCTCCCCAGTACCAGCTCCTTCCATTTGACCGTATCCAACGTAGAGCGGCTCGAATTATCGACGATCAAGCCCTTTCCGATCTGCTTGATCCTTTGGCTTTGCGTAGAGATGTTGGATCGCTCTGCATCTTCTACAGAATTAATCACGGGGAATGTTCCGAGGAATTGTTCGGATTAATCCCGGCTGCTGAATTTCACCTTCGGACATCTCGTCAAAATTCCAAATATCACCCGCACCACCTAGATGTCCGAAAATCCACAACAGCGCGATTTTTAAGACACTTTCTCGCACAACCACTCTGTGGAACCAGCTTTCGCCGACGGTTTTTCCGAACCAATACGACTTGGGAACCTTCAAGAAAAGAGCGTACTCTTTCCTGAAAGGCCGGCAACGCACCTGCAAGCCCCCCGGTGTTGCAGATGTCCATGGGCGGTGGTAGTCACTTTCCATCAGGTGAGCCTCCTGCTCGTTTGCCACCTACGACATAAAAAAAAAAAAGGACCGCTTTACTTGGTGGTAGGGCTTTGTGCAAGCCCGTCTGGGTAGGTACCACCCACTCATCAGATATTCTACCGCCAAATAACAGTACACTGTATTGTTGTGTCCCGGTTAGAAGGGTGAGTGAGCCAGTGTAATCACAGGCACAAGGGACATAACATCTTAGTTCCCAAGGTTGGTGGCGCATAGGTGATGTAAGGAATGGTTAATATTTCTTACAGCGCCTTTGTCTATGGGCGGTGGTGACCACTTACCATCAGGTGGCCCATATGCTCGTCCGCCAACCAGTGCCATAAAAAAAAAATCTCATTCCAATCTGCTGACTTGTAGTGCCCCACGCGGCGGCAGCCTACGAAACGAGGTCGTGAGTACCGTGCAACCGGCACTGTACTCCGAACGAGACAGTGTTTCGACGAGCCCAGAGGGGAATGGACTATAACCTGACAGCTATCCGGATGGAAAGTCAGCAGAAGGCCCAACAGGTTTTACACGTTGTCAACCTAAATCTAACAAGGCTTCCATGGTTGTGGACAGCATCTGTCTTCTCCTTTGGCGTGATTACTGTCTCACTTTGCTTGAAAATTAGCTGGAAGCAAAGTTGAAGATTTTAACATAGTCCTCAGATAGTTCTTAACAATATCTTTGCTGTGCATGCTTATTTTGTAAGCTGCAATCCTTGTGTTCAGTATACACTACTACTATCGATAATATCGATAGTTTTGGACTATCGATAGGCAGCGATGTTTTGATAGAATTGCTTTTTATAAGTAATATTGTTATTATATTTTGAATACCAGTGTTCATACTGTGCTTGTTTTTTTGTCAAGTTTGTGGTTACTTACTTGACTCAAAATGGGTATATTTATTTGTTGAATATTTTAATTAATTATTACAAGGGAGACAGCTGAAAATCAGCAGAAGGATAAAAATCCCTCATAGCCTGAGCTGTCTCCTTTTGACTGCACACAAGTGTCATATTCATTATATTTAATTATTTTTTCTTTCTTTGTTTCTGTTGTTTTTATATCCATTTTTGTATATTTTTTTTTTCTTTATATGTGTGTATGTCAATAAATGTTTTTTCTTTCTTTTCTTTCTTCTTACTTTCTTATAACTGTGTGAAATTCCAAGGCCACGCAATTTTTTTTTTTTTAATGTTTAAGAAATCTGTCTGTCTGTTGTCTTTGTAATTGTTTATTTTGTTAATTACGAAAATTGTCAGAATAAACGAGGAATGAAAATTTATAAACTTTGTAATTATTAGTTTTTACAGTTTCGGTTAAAATAATTTTGAGCAAAAGGTATACATTCCTTGAATCAAAGGCCCTGATTTATTGTTGAATATTGTTATTTTTTTAGCAAAGCGAAGCAACTCTCCTGACCTTTTAATTCTGAAAGTGGGAAAACCAACTATAAGCTACCATAAAACATGAAATACGTAAAAGACATAAAAAAATAAAGATGTAGAAAATTCGGTCGTATTCGGCGGAGCGGGTCTGCAGCGGCATCCTCTTCCCGCTCCCGCTCCGCGGCATCCTTCTGCGAAGTTACGTTGTCAGAGAAGGAGCGTATCTCCGACCAGCACATCTCACTACCGAGCATTTCGTTGACGATGCTCGGCAGCGAGAGGTCTCCGCCCATAGTCGCCGCCAGGGAGTGCCTCTGGGGCCCCCACGCAACACACTCACTCAGGGTGTGGTGCGCCGTGTCAACTGGCGCACCACACTCGTGGCAAGAGGGTGACACCTCCCGCCGTGCTATTCCGTGCAGATACTTACCGAAGCATCCGTGTCCGGTAAGTACCTGTGTCATTCTGAAGGTGAGTGTGCCTTTCTTCCTCTCGACCCAGCGACTCAAGTGGGGACGAATCGCCTCCACTGTCGCCAGGCCCGCCGTGGGTGACCCAGATCCTCCTGCCATCGGCTGATCAGGGCTTGCTGGGCTAGAGCCGTGATCCGCCCAACATCTGCCGACCCTGGACGGTCGCCGTGGTCCCTCGCTTCGACCCAGAACCGGTACACTTCCGCGAGCACCTCCGCCTAGAGTTCCCACGGATCGCCCGCGAGAAGTGTCGCCGCAGTCCACGACACCGTACGGTACCCTCTGATGCCTCTCACCGCTATGAATGTCTGCGGCTTTCGCAGCAGGGTCCGATTATCAGCGGTGAGGGCGTTCACCTAGATCAGGGCACCATACAGTGCCATCGACCTCACTACGCCGGAAATGAGACGCCGGCATAGTGACCCCGGCCCCCCACATTCGGAAGGAGGCGACCGAGAGCGGTGGCGGTGTTTATGAACCTCGGGCCGAGATGGACAAAATGCAGCCCGAAGCTCCATCGTCCGTCCAGGATTAGGCCCAGATACTTCATCTGGGCCCGCACCTTGATGACGGTGATACTCGTCCTTCGTGGGGGCTTTTCCGTGGACCGTAGAAGAGGAGGGCCTCCGTTTTGAATATGGAGACCCTCAAGTGCAGCATTCCCATGCGGTCCACGGTGAGAGTCGCGAGAGCCGCCTCCTGAAAGTCCCGCCCAGTCGCCGTGACGAGGGTATCATCAGCGTAGCACAACACCCATATCACGGGAAGGACGAGAGCTGACAGGAGCCAGTCGAAACCGTTGTTCCACAGAATTGGGGCGAGAACCGACCCCTGTGGAACACCGCAGCCCACCCGACGCCGGACGAGCCTCCCATCGACCCCCGCCCAGAGGATCTCTCTGTCCTGGAGGTACGCCTCCAGCAGCCTCCTGAGATAGGTCAGCACTCCATAGTATTGGAGTGCCTCCCGTCTCGCCTCGAAGGGAAGACTGTTGAAGGCGTTCGCCACGTCGAGCGACACTGCCAGAAACGCAAGGAAATATATTGTAGTACCCGCAAAGATAGGAGGCAGTGGGCTGACGGTATTTCTGATCGTGCTCAACAAGCTGCAAACACCGGTAACTTGAAGGAGTTGTACAAAGCTACCAAAACCTTGGCAGGTAACAGCAAGTCAAAGAAGAAACCATTGAATGCCAAAGATTGTCAGTTCGTTGTGACGTCAGATAAGGCAGCTACTACGCTGGGGTCAACACTTTGAAGAGGTCATCCTTTGTCAGCTGCTTCGACTTCGACACCTGACGTACTGCAAGTAAGTTCCCCACCATCCCGGCTTCTCGACATCAACACGGAACTACCGACAGCTTCTGAAGTTGCGTCGGCAGTCCGCTCTTTGAAATCAGGCAAAACACCAAGACTCGACCTGTTAACTGCGGAAATGCTACAAGCCGACTTATCCTCCTCCGTCGATGTTCTGACGCCTTATATGGCAAGGTTTTGGACCGTCGAAGAGCTTCCTGACGATTGGAACAAAGGTCTCCTTATAACTGTTCCTAAGAATAGGGGCCCTAAGCCTATGCGATAACTGGAGAGGTATAAGCGTAATACCTCTTCGATTCCCGCTAAGGTTTTCTGCAAGATCATCCTGGATAGACTGTCGAAGGCCGTGGAGCCTCTTCTACACAAGGAGCAGGTTTCCGGAGGAACCGCTCATGTACGGACCAGATCATTCCTCTACGAATCACTGAAACAGGCATCAGAATGGCATAGGGAGGTTTATCTAACCTTTGCCGAAATCGAAAAAGCCTTTGATACGTTGAAGTGGTCTAGCATCTGGTAATCAATAAATAAATAAATAAATAAATATTGGACAACATCACATACATTACTCTGATCCCAATGTAAGTAGCTAAAGCACTTGTGTTATGGAAAATCAGAAGTAACGACGGTACCACAAACACCCAGACCCAAGACAACATAGAAAATTAATGAACTTTTTCTATATCGACTCGGCCGGGAATCGAACCCGGGACCTCAGAGTAGCATACCCATGAAAACCGGTGTACACACTACTCGACCACGGAGGTCGTCAACAGGGATTAAAATCAACATCCGGAAAACCCAGGAGATGAGAACTAGTGGTAAGAATCGCTTACCGTTGCTGATTGGCACAGAGGCAGTGGAACGCGTCCACAAATTTACATACCTCGGGAGCTTCGTGTCAGAGACTGGTGGAAGTGAAGAGGACATCGCTTCACGGATAGCCAAAGCCCGAGCTACCTTCACGCAACTGAGACCTGTTTGGCAATCGCGGAAAGTCAACTGAAGGATTAAATTTAAGATATTCGAGTCCAACGTGAAATCCGTGTTGCGAAACATGGAAGGTTACAAAGGATATCTCACATCAAATCCAAGTTTTCGTCAACCGCTGTCGCATTCTCGGTTTTTACTGACCCGAGACCATCTCAAACGTAGAGCTGTTGGAGAAATGCCATGAGAGCCCGATTGACAGTTAGATCAAACGTCGCTAATGGAGATGGATTGGCCATACGCTCCAAAGCGACCACGACCCCGACCATATTCCCAAACAAGCTTTGGACTGGAATCCCCAAAGGAAAAGAAAGCGTGGCCGTCCCCGTTAAACATAATAATAATAATAATAATAATAATTTCGCTTTTTTAAGACAATTAATAGTCCACTTGTTAGTTACAAAAAACACATTACAACTATGTTAGTACAACAAAAGATATTACGACACAAAAAATTAGAATACTGTAGTATATGTGAATATAGTGTTGTTTGTCTCGAGCGTATACGTCACAAGTACAGGCCGGTAGAAGGGGGTTAGTCGGTGTCAGACCGTTGGACCGGTAGCACGTGGTGGTACGTAGGCGAGCCAAATATCGACGAATGCTACATTGGCGACGAGGATAAAACAGTGAGTATGAAAATAAATTGTATTTGAAAAAGAAGGAAGTAAAACAAGTGAAAAAAAAAAAAAAATAATAATAATAATTCAGTAATTGTAATTTACTGACGGAATTATTCTTTAAATTATCTTGCCACATGTTTACCTAAAAAAAAAAAAAAATAATAAAAGAAAAAAAAAAAAATAATAATAATAATAATAATATGGAAGCTATGGATTGCCAAAATTAGCAACGGTCTTATCTGTTCGCACATGATACTTTTTGTAAAATATGGCTTTTATCGTTAAGTTTGTTAAGTTGTTACTAGCTGTGAATATTTTATAAACGTTTCGGAATGTATTTGGTTGTATTGTATTTGGGTTATCGGAGAAATAGATTCATTGTTGCGCTCGTCCGTGTAAGTTGTTTACTACAAAGTGCACTACGATGAGTCACAACGAATAACACGTGCAAGCGACAGATTAATTCCGGTTTATTGAAAAAAAAAATAATCGGATTAGCAAGTGATGAACTACTATCTACTATTATTATATAGGACTATCATGATAATAAAATAAATATTGCTTTAATACTAGGGTAGTATATCCACGACATATAAATATTACAATATTTTATTACATAATTTTAATATACATTTTACAATTGTAGAAGTGAATACGTACACATAAAAAAAAATAAAAAAAAAGAAAAAAAAAAAAAAAAATACAGCAACACGGCTGATCATAAAATCGATAATTTTATGTATATGACATTAGAGCAGCATAGCTGGTCGTTAAATCGATGAGGTCATATCTAACATGAAAGCAGCATAGCTGATCGTTAAATCGATGTGGTCATAAAAGCAGCATAGCTGATCGTTAAATCGATGAGGTCATAAAAGCAGCATAGCTGGTCGTTAAATCGATGAGGTCATAAAAGCAGCATAGCTGGTCGATAAATCGATGAGGTCATAAAAGCAGCATAGCTGATCGTTAAATCGATGTGGTTTTAAAGCAGCATAGCTGATCGTTAAATCGATGAGATAAAAACAAAACAGCATAGCTGACCATTAAATTGATGTTGTTTCGTAAAAGAAAAATGTTTAATTTCAGATACCACGCTAATATGGCCCAACTAACGCTAGAAAAGTTTGATTGCGAAGGAGAAACTACATCCGTTGGAGTAAGGTGGGAGCGCTGGAAGCGCCGGAGCAAGCACCACAGATAACGGAGACGTGTTTCAGGCTGCAATAAACAAACTTGATAGCTACTTTGCACCGAAACAAAGCAAAGTATATGAACGCCATCTATTTCGATTAATTAGCCAAGACACAAATGAAAAATTTGAGAAATTTCTAGTTCGGCTTAGACAACAAGCAGACAAGTGCCAATTTAATGATAAAGAGGATCAAATAGACCAAATAACAGAAAAGTGTTCGTCAAAAGAGTTAAGAAAAAAGATTTTACAAACAGGAGACTCAATAACACTTACTACCACCATAGCTGAGGCAAATGCACTTGAGGCAGTTAACCGACAACTACAAGACTTTGCTAGTGGGACGGACAAAAGCGTAGACGTTAACAAGGTGGATTTAAAGGCAAGGAACAAAGAAAAATTCAAAACTCGGATTGACAATCAAAGTTGTGGAAGATGTGGAGGAAAAAGTCATAACTCTCAAGATAGCAAATGCCCAGCTAGAAACAAGGATTGCTTGAAATGTGGCTTAATAGGTCATTTCAGACAGTTTTGTAGAAGCAAAAGACATTTGAAAAGGGAAAATGATACTAATAATTATGAAAACAAGAGATTTAAATCACAACATAGGAATGATAAGACAAGAAATAGAAATAAAACTTCAGAGGACTTAAATTATATATTTAGAATTGATGAAGATAGCGAGTTAGAATGTAAAGTAGGAGGAATAAAAATAAAGATGCTGGTGGATTCTGGGTGTAAATGTAATTTAATTACGAGCAAAACGCTGCAAACTTTGAAAGCTAAAAGTGCAAAAATGGAAAACATGATTAAAAATCCGAACAAAAAGTTTTTTGGGTACGGAAGCAGTCAACCTCTAAGGGTAGTGGAATCTTTTATTGCGGATGTTAAAATAGCTAATAGGTCAGAGTCCGCAACCTTCTATGTTATAGAAGATGGAACAAGGAATTTGTTAGGCAAGCAGACATCTATGAGTATGGGACTCCTCAAAATTGGATTAGAGACAAATAAAATAGAGATCGAGAGACCTTTCCCTAAGTTCAAAAATATCCAAATTGACATTTCAATTGACGATAAAATACAACCAATTTCTCAACCACTTCGCAGAATCCCCATACCACTTGAGGAAAAAGTGAATAAGAAAATTGAAGAATTAATAGACAGAGATATAATTGAAGAAGTTCATGGGTCGTCTAAATGGGTGTCCCCAATAGTCCCGGTATTAAAAGAGAGTGGAGATATTCGACTATGTGTCGATATGAGACGAGCTAATACCGCAATCTTACGGGAAAACCATCCATTACCAACTATGGATAAGCTGTTACCCAAAATAAAGGATGCAAAATTTTTCAGTAAACTGGATATTAAGGACGCGTTCCACCAACTGGAATTGCATCCAGACTCCCGCCACATTACTACGTTTATCACAGGAAAAGGGCTTTATAGGTATAAACGCTTAATGTTTGGTATCTCATGCGCACCCGAAATCTTTCAGAAAATCTTGGAAAGGATCCTTTTAGGATGTGAAGGAACCATCAATTTTATTGATGATATATTAGTATATGGGAAAGATTTAAAGGAACATGATAGAAGATTGGTAAAAGTCAAAGAAGTCCTAGAAGAAAATAATGTGGTATTGAGCAACGACAAATGTTTATATAGACAGAATAAGGTACAGTTTCTGGGTCATGAATTATCAGGAAAAGGAGTCAAACCCTTACAGAAATATGTATCGAGTATTCAAGGATTTCGAGCACCTATTAACATAGGTGAACTTCAGAGCTTCTTAGGTCTAATTAACTTTGTCGGAAAGTGGATTCCCAATTTAGCCACGAAGGCAGAACCCCTAAAAGAGTTGCTTCGTAACAATCAAGGTAAAGCAGCGGAGATTGGTAAGAGCTGGAGAACCAAACAAGAGACTGCGTTTAACGAATTGAAGTTAGCCCTATCCAACATTCCTACTCTTGGTTACTATGATGTGAAGGACAGGACACTAGTAATAGCAGACGCAAGTCCTGTAGCATTAGGTAGCGTTTTGGTTCAAACAGATGAAAGGGGTCCACGTATCATTGCGTATGGGCACAAGACATTGACCGATTGTGAAAGGAGGTATTGCCAAACGGAAAAAGAAGCCCTAGCACTGGTATGGGCAGTAGAACATTTCCACGTTTTTCTATACGGGAAATATTTTGAGCTTGTAACAGACCACAAGCCACTCGAAGTCATCTTTGGACCCAAGTCTAAGCCGTGCGCCAGAATAGAGTGTTGGGTTTTGCGACTTCAGACGTATGATTTTAAGGTAGTCTATAAACCAGGAAAAGAGAACATTGCAGATAGTTTGTCTAGATTGTGTCACTTGGAGAAACCCTTTGTGAATGCAGTGGAAGACGACATCCATCAAATAGTGAAAATATCAAGACCTACGGCTGTCTCACTTCAAGATATTATAAAATACTTAGAATTTTTTTTTTTTTTTTTTTTTTTTTATGTTAGAGGTGGCAAACGAGCAGGAGGCTCACCTGATGGAAAGTGACTACCACCGCCCATGGACATCTGCAACACCGGGGGGCTTGCAGGTGCGTTGCCGGCCTTTCAGGAAAGAGTACGCTCTTTTCTTGAAGGTTCCTAAGTCGTATCGGTTCGGAAAAACCGCCGGCGAAAGCTGGTTCCACAGAGTGGTTGTGCGAGGCAGAAAGTGTCTTAAAAATCGCGCTGTTGTGGATTTTCGGACATCTAGGTGGTGCGGGTGATATTTGGAATTTTGACGAGATGTCCGAAGGTGAAATTCAGCAGCCGGGATTAATCCGAACAATTCCTCGGAACATTCCCCGTGATAAATTCTGTAGAAGATGCAGAGCGATCCAACATCTCTACGCAAAGCCAAAGGATCAAGCAGATCGGAGAGGGCTTGATCGTCGATAATTCGAGCCGCTCTACGTTGGATACGGTCGAATGGAAGGAGCTGGTACTGGGGAGCACCCGCCCAGAGGTGAGCGCAGTATTCCATGTGAGGCCGAATTTGCGCCTTGTATAGTCTTAGACGATGAGCCGACGTGAAATACTGTCTTGCCTTGCTGAGCACACCGAGCTTTTTTGATGCCAATTTGGCTTTGCCTTCCAATTGACCGCGGAACTGAACGAGGCTCGAAACATCGACGCCAAGTATTCCGATACTAGCTGTGGCGGCTAACGGAATGTTCTCGAATCGTGGAGATACGACAAATGGTGTTTTTTTAGCAGTTAACGCGCAAACTTGCGTCTTTTTGGGGTTGAAATGGACTAGGTTTAGCCGACCCCAGTTCGAGACTTTGTTTAACGAAGACTCGATTTCAGACACAAGTTTGTTCCGGTTTTCTTCGACGTTTTCCCGAGAAATATTAACACGGCCGGTGTATGAGGTGTCTACGGTGCTGTCGTCTGCATAGCAGTGAATGTTACTGATTTGCAACATGTCATTGATATGCAGAAGAAACAGAGTGGGTGAAAGAACGCAGCCTTGTGGAACACCAGCATTGACGAATTTTAAGTCGGAGCATGCACCGTCGACAACGACCTTGATGCTCCGATCTGCCAAAAAACTGGTAATCCAATTGCATAATTTCCCGGGAAGCCCATAGGAAGGAAGCTTCGAAAGAAGCGCTTTGTGCCACACGCGATCGAAGGCCTTCGCTATGTCCAGACTGGCTGCTAATGCCTCCCCCTTGCTCTCAACTGCTTCCGCCCATTTATGAGTCAGGTAAACTAGAAGATCACCGGCTGAGCGACCCCGACGGAAACCGTACTGGCGGTCGCTAATCAGCTGGTACTCCTCTAGGTACCGCAGGAGCTGGCAGTTAATAATGGACTCCATCACCTTGGAGAACAAGGAGGTGATGGCTATAGGCCTATAATTGGACGGGTCTGAGCGGTTGCCCTTTTTAGGGATCGGATGCACCAAAGCAGTCTTCCAGGAGTTCGGGACGACACCGAATGCATAGGATTGCCGGAAAAGACGCGTTAAGACCGGTGCCAACTCGGGAGCACAAGTCCGTAGCACGATTGGAGGGATGCCTTCGGGTCCACTCGACTTATGAATATCCAAGGAAAGAAGTGCTTTACGAACTGCACTTTGCCGGAATGTAACCTCCGGCATCGTGGTATCACACCGCGGGATTGTTGGTGGTGACTTTCCTCGGTCATCTAGAGTCGAGTTCGCCGCGAAGAGAGAGCCTAAAAGATCAGCTTTCTCCTTCGCGGTATGGGCCAATGACTCACCGTCTCTGTGCAAAGATGGAAAAGAGGGCTGACAAAAATTCCCTAAGACAGCCTTAGCAAGAGACCAGAACGCACGTGTTCCTGAAGGGAGGCGCACCAGTCTCTCGCCAATTCTGCCAATGTACTCCGTCTTCGCCTTAGCAATCACGTTTTTGAAGGACCTAGAGGCAGAGTTATATTCCTTTCTGAATGCGCTGGTGTTTACATCACGAGACGCAGATGCGTTAGCCCAGTCTTGGTAGCGTTCCCATTTTCGGCGTGAAGCCGTTTTGCAGAAACGACCAAACCAAGGCTGGGACTTGCCACCGATGGGGACCGCAGAATACGGAATGAACAGTTCCATACCCTGAAGTACCACATCGGCGACAGAGTCAGCAACAACGCTCGGATCATCCGGCGAGAAACAAACCTGCCCCCATGGGTAGGATGCAAAGAAGGACCGCATTCCATCCCAATCTGCTGACTTGTAGTGCCACACTCGGCGGCAGCCCACGAAACGAGGTCGTGAGTACCGCGCCACCGGCACTGTACTCCGGACGAGACAGTGGTCCGACGAGCCCAGAGGGGGATCGACGATAACCTGGTAGCCATCCGGATGGGAAGTCAGCAGAAGATCCAACAGGGAAGGTATATGATCCTCCACGTCCGGTATTCGCGTTGGCGAGGTGACCAGTTGTGTCAAATCGTATGCTAAAGCGAAGTCGAGAACAGATCTACCCGCATGATCGGTAGTGCGTGATCCAAGCCATTCGGCATGGTGGGCATTAAAATCGCCAAGAATTACGATCTCTGCGGATGGGATCTGCTGCAGCACGGAATCTGTAGCCACTTGGACGTGCTCAACCAGTCGGTCGGTTTCGGCATTACCGCTATGGGACCTATAAAGGCACGCGTAGATTCGCGGATGGTCGTCGCAGTCTACACGGAGCCAGATAATCGATAGGTCCTGCCCTTCAAGGCTGCCGAGGCGTCGAGAGCAGATATCATCTCTGACGTAAACGCACACCCCAGCTCGTGGTACAAAGGAATGTTCCAATTTGTACCCGGGGTAAGAAAGAAATGTCGTATCGGCAGGAGAGGATATCTGGGTCTCGGTAAGAAAGAGCAAGGCCGGCTTCGCCGTCTCAAGGTGAAAGTGAACGGCGTTCAAGTTGGAGTTGAGTCCCCTTATGTTGCAGAAGTCCACAGTGTGGGTGGTAGGGGTTGCCTTATGATGCCTGCTCCGCTTGCCCCGAACAGTGGCGAGCGCAAAATTGCCCCCCCCAGAATTCGGAGGGCAGCCTGGGCATCCCTGCTCAGGTGGTGTACGTCCTGAGCATGGATGCTCAGAGAGGGATTCTCCACCGCAGTTGCTGATGGTACCCTCCTGGGGTAATGAAACCAAATTCTGCACAACCATTATGTTTTGGGGGGGAGGGGGATCGGGCCTCCGGGACTCTCACATACCGGACGAAACGCAGTAGCATAGCTACCACTTTACGCCGATTTTGAGTGAGAGAGTGGTACTTCCCCGGGCGTGCCGGCCCATTCGGCTGCAACCCAAAGGTATGCAGTGTGGCACTACCACTAGGACCATATGACCAAGAAATTTTAAAAGTTAAGGAGGGCATATATAATAATGCATGGGACGACATTGTAAAAAACTACAGTTTATTTAAAGAAGAGCTGTGCTTTTATGAAGGACTTTTATTAAGAGGGACTAGGATAGTCATTCCTACTCAACTACGGAAACAAGTTCTCGCAGCAGCCCACGAGGGCCACCCAGGAATAGTTCTCATGAAAGCTAGATTGAGGACCAAGGTTTGGTGGCCTAGGTATGACAAAGACGCTGAAACTTTAGTGAAGACCTGCAAAGGATGTACGTTAGTATCAGCTCCAAACCCTCCAAACCCTCTTAAGCGACGAGAATTACCGAATGAACCTTGGATAGACATAGCCATCGATTTAATGGGACCTCTTCCAAGTGGAGATTTCATACTCGTCGTTGTGGATTATTTTAGTAGATATAAAGAAATAAACATTACTCGAAAAATCTCCAGTTTAGACGTTATACAAATCCTAAAACAGATATTCAGTCGGTTAGGAAATCCAGCAACTATAACTGCGGATAATGGGAGACAGTTTTGTAGCCAAGAGTTTAAACAGTTCTGTAAAGATAGCAATATAACTCTCTTCAATTCTGTACCCTATTGGCCACAACAAAATAGGGAAGTCGAGCGTCAGAATCGCGATATTTTAAAACGACTGAAGATTAGTCAAGTAGAAAAGAGTAATTTGAAAGAGGCTTTAGAGGAATACTTAACCATGTACAACAGTACACCACATAGCGTAACTGGCAGACCGCCTGCAGAATTATTCTTTAAAAGACAATTCCGTGACAAAATTCCAATGATAAGCGACCTTAGTCGTCGCTTAGAAGACTCTGAAATAAGAGATATGGATAAGCAAAAGAAACAGCTTGGAAAAGAGTATGCAGATGAAAACCGAAAAGCTAAAGAGTGTGATTTAGTACCGGGAGATAAGGTGTATTTAAAAAAATTACATAGAGATAGCAAATTAAGCCTCAATTATAATCCTGTTCCCCATACCGTAGAGAAAAGTATCGGCGGAGATATTGAAGTTCGAAATGATTTAACGGGACAAATATCAAGACGAAATGTAATTCATTTAAAAAGAATTGAGGGACACTGGCGAGTTCTAAATGACAAAGAGAAGGAATTAGAGCATGCAGAAGAAACAAATAATGGAAATAAGGAAGATAATTAGAGTATGGTAACAGATTAAAATAAATATGTATGCGATGGTTGTGAAAATAATAATGAAGTGAATTTATAGCTGATTATTGAATCTAAGTTAACTAAATTAACAAAATTAATATATACGTAGAAGTGCCGAGAATTTTATTATATTAAATTATAATGTTATAGAAATAAATAAAGATTACTGCTATACATTCCGAGTGATTTAATTATTATGGAATACAACTGTACATACAAAGATCAAATATATTAAAATATGGAAGGGATGTAGTATATGTGAATATAGTGTTGTTTGTCTCGAGCGTATACGTCACAAGTACAGGCCGGTAGAAGGGGGTTAGTCGGTGTCAGACCGTTGGACCGGTAGCACGTGGTGGTACGTAGGCGAGCCAAATATCGACGAATGCTACAAATACAAAAAAAAAAAAAAAGGAAATACGTATATTATTTGCTTAACCTAACCTGCCTCACCAGCACGTTAACGAAGTGTTGGAGGGCAGGCTCGGCCAGCTTAGCACTAAACATTTTCAGAATCTTGTTAGGACTCAACCGCACTCTGTTAAGAAGAGATGCAGTTCGTTTTCTTATTATTGCGAAAAAGTCGTCTGTACCCGACTCCACGAACATGGCGGACGCACTACAGAAGCGTTTAAGTCCCAACAAAACTCTGAATCCATTATTATATTGTACTCTTAGAGAGTCAAGTGAACCTATCAGCCACTAGGGGCTGCACTGCTCCCATCAGCAGCTACTGGCTGCGATGCATCGGGAACACCCCGGCACCGCAAAAGGCGTCCCTTTCTACGAAGGGGCGTCCAACCATAAAGGAAAGACCGAGGCGAGGTTTGGTTTTCATAAGAGACGTCTCTGGTTACTTTAGAATGATGTATGCCTGGTTTCTTTTTATGAAAGAGTTGTTATGGCAGATGTGTAAATTAAATAAATGATGACAGGAAGAACGATTTGCAAGGATGAATGCATTAAAAACCTTTTCTTGTTTAGATATCTCAACTAGTGTTGTTTTCAGATGAAGCTGAGGATATTTCAAATGAAACCGTTCCTCAGGCAGTCCTGTCCATGCCCCTGCTAGACGACAATGAAACAGGACCATCAGCTACAAATGAAACTGGTACCAGCGGAACCTCCCGAAATCATTGCGTCGAGGACGACTCAGAGTCAGGAGAGGCCGTATAAGGAGTGACATCCCTACCATAACCAGTCCACCTGTTACAAAGTATAAAACGCGCGCGATTCTAAGACTCTGATTACTTTTTATCTCGCGCTCGTGTTAGGCTGTCGTCTCGCTGTCGGCACGTGAGCTAATTTAGTGTGTCACATTGGGTTTATTGTCATTTAATTAATGTAAATAAGATTATTGCTAAATTTTCCATTTGAATAAATAATTAATAAATTAAGAGTGATTTGTAAGGTAGATTGTTTTTTTTTTTTTAATAAATTACCACCTCTGATTCTTATACTATTATAAGCGGGAAGTGATCAGACCAGTACACATCACTATCTATTCTAACATTTAAAATCGTGTTCCACGCTGTCTGTGTCAGCACATATCCATTTTTTCTCCAGGGAATATTGTTGCAATTCTAACCAGAACGGCTGACCTGGGTGTGCGTTAAAATCGCCTAACATATAAACTGTTTCTACCTCGTTATTTTCTATAATAGCATCTATTTCCCCCAAACAGTTCACAAACTCAACACTTGTCGGGGACGTCCGTCGGCATATATACAGAAAAAACAATAAATGATTTTTCGCCTATCGTTCCCTTGATTGCTGCTAGCCTAACACTACAACAATTTATGACAGAGACCGTGTCAAATAAATTTTTTCGCCATAACAACGCCACCCCACCGTATGGTCTGCCTTTCAGAATATCAACGGTAGTGTCAACTGCTGTTTTACACGTAAAATCAAAACTATCACTTACTGTGCTAAGCAATAGTAAGTCGTGAGCGAGGAGCCAGGTCTCCTGTAGGGTGATAATATCGGCGTATACACTGAAGTCCCGTATTGATTGCAGCGACCTTTTAAAACCATTACAATTATAAGATACCAACGTACGCTTACTTTTGTTATACATTATTAAATTAAATTTAATTCCTTTCTTTTACTAGTCTTTTTTAAAAACAATAAATTTCCTAAAATAAATGCCTTCTGGCCACATTTCATCCTTCAGGAACAATGGAACCCTATAACTATCGACATAAAACATATATGAATCATAGCCTTTGTTCACTTTTGTCACGATTTTTTCTAACGTTACTAACACTTGTGTCTTACGAAAAATATAGTCAATAATGTCCTGCTGCAATGTTTCCTGGCTAATTCTTGAAATATATAACGGTACTTTGACTTAAGCCGCCCTGAACTTCGACTCAGGCCCGTAACTTGCTTTTCCATGATTACTTACAAAACGATTACGATATCTCAATTTCTTTTTGTTCTGAACTAAACTCCATTTTTCTGTCTCCACCTGCTCGCTTTGATTTGACAGTTTAGTCTTTCCAACTGTACTTGACTTGGCTATGGTAATAATAATAATAACTCTTTATTGTACATACACGAGAAAAAAAAAACTTACATTCAATAACACAGTATTAAAAAAAAAAGAAATGTACAACAGGCGGTCTTATCGCTTAAGAGCGATTTCTTCCAGACAACCAGCATGGAGGAGGTAATGTGAAAAAGCGGAAAGCACGTGTACAGCACAGAAGTTAAATACTATATGAAATTATATTTATACACAAATTATTACACTAAACAAGATAAATATACTACATAAATACATATATATCAAAACATATAAAACATACATACCTACACATACATATACAGATATACACGTACCTACATAAGAATACACATATATACATACCTATACAGATATACACGTACATACATAAAAAATAAACATACATACATACATATAGATATAGACAGCATGTCATAAACTTATGTACGAGTACAATCGAATACAAATATGAATAGCTAGTGATAATGTAATTGACAGCAAACTTAAAGTCTTAAATTGTATTCCTTAACTTTATTTTTAAAAGATTCAAGTGATTTCGCATGTCTAATGTGTAACGGAAGGATATTCCACAAGCGTGCTGCTTCAATACAAAAAGACTTGCTGTAATAAATAGTGGAGTGATTGCGAATTTTCAATGTGAGACGTTCACTGGAACGAAGCGATCTATTATGGGAGTCACAGAGAAATTCAAAGTTTTCCTTTAAATACGAAGGGAGAATAGGACTAAATAATATAGAAGAGATAGTATGTGCGTACTCCTGCGAAGACGTATGGGAAGCCACTTGAGCCCTTTACGAAACTCAGAGACGTGGTCATACTTGCGAAGTCCAAATATGAACCGAATACAGAGATTTTGGAGACGCTCAAGTTTATTCAGCTGATCCTCCCTTAAGTCTAGATAGCAAGAATCGGCGTAATCAAGGATAGGATGAAGAAGAGACTGGGCAAGAGCAGCTTTAGTTGGAAAAGGAAGAAAATTACGCAACCTTCTTAGTGAACCGGTTGATGAAAATATTTTCCTGCTAACTTCACATATCTGTGGATCCCACGACAAAAAATTATCAAATGTTATACCCAAGTTCTTGACTGTTTCACTGTAAGGGATAATGAAACCGGCAAAAATGATTTGAGGCACATTCGAGCAATTAATCCGCGAAATAAGCTGTTGACTTCCGATAATTATAGCTTGCGATTTGGAAAGATTAACCTGCAAACCAAACTCTCTGCTCCATCTGTTGATACGTTCGAGGTCTTTATTTATGGTACCTATCGTACTAGGCAGATCTTCTAAGCTTGTGTGCATGTAAATCTGGAGATCGTCAGCATACAGGTGGTAGGAAGAAAAAATATATTTAGTAATAGTATTAATAAAAAGTGAAAATAGGAGTGGAGACATCACGCCACCTTCCGGTACACCGGTTTTGACAGTAGTCCAGTCAGAAAAAGTGTCGTTAAGTCGCACTCGATGCCGGCGACCGTGCAAGTAAGAGTGAAACCAGTCAATCGTTATAGGAGAAATGTTAAGAGAACGCAATACGGCAAGCAAGATATCAAAATCTACACTATTGAAAGCATTACTGAAGTCGAGTAATGTCAAAACAGTGAGCTGACGCTTGTCTTTAGCCATGCGAATATCATCAGTGATTTTTACTAATGCCGTAGTCGTACTATGGCCGGAGCGGAATCCGGATTGAAAGGGATTGAAAAGATTGTATCTACAGAGGAAAAGGTTAAGTTGATTATAAGTTAGACGTTCAAGAACTTTAGAGAGGAAAAGAAGAATAGATATAGGGCGTAGATCGGAAAAGGAAGTCGAGGTGGATTTTTTTGGCAAGGGAATGATTAAAGCATCTTTCCAACAAGAAGGAAATGTGCCACTCTCAATGGAAAAATTTAAAATATTTGTTATTATAGGAACTAAATTATCTATAATAGGAATTACCATTTGGCGACTAATGCAATCAGAACCAACACTGTTAGATGATACGGCTAGAATATTTTTCTTAACGTCACTACACGTGAACTGACTGAATCGAAAAGAGGGAAGATCGGGAGTTGTGGAAGAAGAAATTTGAGAAATTGTATTTAATTTTGTTGTATTATCAATAGTGACAGAGGATGAGAAATGCTGATTTAGTAAATTTAGATTTATGTTTTCAGAATGTAGATCTTGTTGTTGTTTCCCAACTCCTAGTGATCTGAGGAAATTCCAAACTCGAGCTGAGTCATTTTCCTCAATAACTGACTTATAGATATGGCGTCGATGTTCATCCCTACACAGCCTGTTACAGCGATTCCGAGCTCTCCGGTACTTCTCACGATTTACGTCATTGGGATCAAGTCTAAAATTAGCTTTGGCTATATTCCTTTTCTTTTGCAAAGATTTCACTTCGTCAGTCAACCATGGTGCCGGTAGATGTTTCAGTAGCACTGGTCGAATAGGAGCATGCTTATCATAAAGTTGAGTTAAGAGGATATTGAAAGTATTTAACTTCTCATCAATTGATGAAGCATTAAGCACTCCGGACCAGTCAATATTCGACACATCCTCAACAAGCCTTTCAAAGTTAACCCTACAAAAATTACGCCTCATAACAATTCTACGTTTAGCTTTAGGAGGTCTTAGTTTGTAAGACAAGAAAAGAAGGTCATGATAGGAAAAGGCAGTAGCAGCACATTGACCGAATTTTTCGACATGAGTATCAGAAGAGACAAGGATTAAATCGAGAAGAGAAGGTAAGCAGTTAGGAAATGTGTGGGTCGCAGACAGTGGCAATATGTGCAAGTCAGCTGCTTGTACAATAGAAGTAAAGCGTGAAGTTCGAAAGTCATTTTTAAGAAGACAAGTATTAAAATCGCCCATTATTATTTTATGTGTATACAGAGGAGCAAATTTTTCTAAAAGTTGTTCAAAAGACATAAAGTAATCGATGGTAAGGCTAGGATTATAGTAAACGCCGAGAAGAAGCTTAGTGTTGGAAAATAGGACCTCAATAAAAAGATGTTCAGCTCCGGGGCTATTTTGGTGTTGCGATAAATCAATAACAGTAAAAGGAATGTGTGATCGCAAGTAAATGGCAACACCTCCTCCAGAACGACCTAAACGGTCATTCCGAATCAAGCGAAAACCCGGTAAGCTGAATGATGTCGAAGGGTGACATGGTTTCAGCCAGGATTCTGAAACCAAAATAGCATGCAAATTATTATTTTGAAACGAAGTCAACATATCCGAAAAATGAGCGGGAACACTCTGAGCATTAATGTGAACCAAGTTAAAAAGCTTTGAAGCGTCGCTAAAATGTACATTTAATTCATCACAAAGTGAGGGTAGACTAAGAAAACTGTCATTGCTGTTTCACTACAAGTACAAAATATATCCGACGAATCATCATCGTTCTGACTCATAATATAAATCAAATAAGAATATATAAATAAATAAATAAAAATAGATTTATAATGTAGGTAAATGTAAATGTTTGATAATAAGAAATGTTAAATACTATATAATTTAAAAATGTAAATTAATAAAATAATAATTATAATAATAAAAACAAAACAACTTGAGCTCAATTCACATTCCCACCAGCTACGAGAAGCTGACCAAGGCCACAATGATACAAGCCAAAAAAAAAAATAAAAAACAATAAACAAAAAAAAAAATGAGCAATAATTAAAAATAAAATATTTAGAGTACTAATAAAAACCAAGAAACCATTTGCAAAATAAAATACCTTAACTTTTCCAGTAAGAATCAAATATACAACCAGACATAGGTAAATTAGCATTTTAAAAACAACATTAAAAAAAATAAGTTTAAAAAAAAAAAAAAAAGTAAATCCTTTACAAACTTATAAAAAAAAATTAATACAATGAAATATTATCCAAAGTCTGTCCAAAGACAATTTGTTTTAGATTGTTTACTATAATCTACATGTATCAATACTCTGTGGGAGCCTATCTACTGTGTCATTCGCTGGAATTAAAACATCAATAATATATAGTATAACCACAACCACATTACAACAATAGTGAACTAGGTACATAAAAAAGTAAAATAACTACATGAATAATATATGAATTGTACAAAATATAAAGCAAATAAAAATACTATATACAGTTTACAAAACCTATAGGCAATAAACACATCGGTTGCAAAATCATATAAGAACATCTATAAAATTCAAGCTTGAGTAAAAATAAACAACTACTTTTTTACCATTCTCTTAGCTCGTAAAAGTGGGGTCTTATTATTTGACGTCTTACTAGTGGCTGCGACACGTTGCACGGCAGATTTTGAGTTTGATAAAGCGACAATCTTCTCGAAATTCATCATTCTTTCGATTTTATGTCGCGATCCGTCCGGAGCATTAACGTGTATAACTCCATCACGCGTCCAGCACTTGTCCACTCCAAAATGCCGTCTCGTCGCTAAAAATAAGTCATGTCGGGCTTTGGTCAAGAACTCGGACAGCGTGTTACGCTGCCCTTGAACTTTGTTTTTGCGAACCAGACCTTACTTCGCACAGAAACATCCGAAAACTTCAGTTTAAGAACTTTATTCTCATTACGACAACGTCATTTACATGAGAACTTATATCTAACTTATAAATATAACAATTCGTTCGGATCAGCAAAGCAGATGAGATAACAGTTTCAATTAATTATTTTAACAGAGAATCGTTACACAGAATATGGTTATAAAGTCGAGATTTAAACATAGAAAAAATTGTTAGAGTTTTTACTTGTTTAGGTAAATTGTTATAAAGTTTTGCTCCCTCAAAAATGATCATCTTTTTTCCACTCTTAGTTCTAGTTTTAGGCAGTATTAGATGGCTAGCACGTCTAGTTGCATATTTGTGTAATTGACCTTTGCTTTCGAAAGATATTTCTGTATGTATTTTTTTGTCTAAGATTTTACGTATAAGAATACAAGTAGTGTAGTTGTATAATTGCTTAATATTCATTAATTTGGTTTCTTTATAGACTTTATCTGAGGGTGTTAAATAAGGGTAATGAAAAAGTAATTTAATTATTTTATTTTGAGCAATTTGAAGTTGGGCTATATTGCTTTTTGATGCCACTCCCCATATTTCAATGAGATACAAAAGATGTGGTTTCACTAAACTATTGTAAATCATTAAGCGAACTCGACGAGGTAAACATCGAACCGTTGATCTCAATGAACCGATTAAGCTAGAGAGTTTGTTTGTAATATGTTCTATATGTGTATTCCATGTTAAATATGTATCAAGTCTTAGTCCTAGATATTTTTCTTGCTTTTTCTCTTGCAGAGGTATATTATTTATTGTAAGAGGTGTATGAAGCTGTATTTTTTTATTTTTCGCTTTGAAGATCATATAGCATGTTTTATTAATATTAATAGTGAGCAGATTTGATTGGAACCACATAGAAAGACTATTGAGATCTGCTTGCGCTTGAGGTATAATATCATTAATTGAGGATCCGAAATAAAACAAGCATGTATCATCAGCATAAAGAGTGAGTTCACCATGTAAGTCCAATTGATGAATATTATTAATGTATATTAAAAAGAGCAAAGGCCCTAAAATGGAGCCTTGGGGCACTCCATAGTTTATAATTGCAGGTTTACTTTGGTACTTATTAATTTTAACAATTTGATGTCGATTAGTGAGGTAAGATCGAAACATATTCAAGGCATTGCCAGTGACACCAATACATTCGAGTTTTTCTAAGAGAATTGAATGACTAACGGTATCAAAGGCTTTTTTTAGATCGATAAATATTCCAAGAACTATATTTTTGTTATCTATATTACATCTTATTTTAGTCGTTAAGTCAATTGTGGCCGAAAGTGTATTCGATCTGGGTCTAAATCCGTATTGTTTATTGTACAAAAAATCAATTGAATCTAAATAATTTAATAACCTTGTGTATAAAATTTTTTCAAGGATCTTGGACATCACTGGCAATACCGAGATTGGACGATAATTACTTGGGTCAGTCTTTATACCTGACTTATAAATTGGGCTAACTTTACCGATTTTAAGAATATCGGGAAAGTTACCCTCCAACAGTAACATGTTAAAACATGAATTTAAACTAGAAATAATTATGTTCTTAATTCGTTTAATAGTTTTCGTGTTAATTTCATCAATACCAACGCTAGAATTTGAATCGAGATTTTGTATAATTTTGTTGATTTCATCTACACTACAAGGTTCCAAAAAAGATAGTTTATTAGTATGGTTATTTATACGAGTTAAAGTGTGTGTTTTATTGTTTTGGAGTTTTAGAGGAATATCATTCGCAAGAGTTGACCCTATAGTAGAAAAATAGTCATTAAATGTGTCACAAATTTCTGTTGGATCTGTTATACTTTTACTGTGTTAACTATAAGTTTTGGGGGAGCAGAACTTTGTTCTTTTGTTTTATTACTTGCTAAGTCGTTAATCAATGTCCACATTTTTTTTTTTTTTTAGGCTTCCTTAGACACTTTTCAAATTCCTTACTGTAATACATTTCCTTAGCTGCTTTTATATTACTTGCGGTTTTATCTCTTGCCATTTTAAAATTAGTTTTTAAAGCATCATCGTTTGTGTTGTTTTTGAGTTTCATCCATAGTTCATTTTTATTGTATATATCATGTATAATTTCATTATTTATCCAATCTTCCTTTGGGAGGTTAAGAGTTTTAGTTCTAGTTATCTTGCTTGCGATGACATGTGAAGTTACTAGTTGGTAAAAAGTACTAAAATTTTCAGTGGGGATATTTATGTCTTTTTTTAGAGAATTTTCCAATTTATCGTAGTCTACAGCTTCATAATTAATACGTTTTTTGGGTGGTGGATTGTATTTTTTTATCTCAAGATAGATTTGCTTATGATCTGATATATCTGAATCCAGTAAAGCCATATGAAAATTATTTGTTCTGAGATTTGTTGATACATGGTCTATTATCGATTTTGTGTTTGTCGTTTCCCTAGTACAGAAACGTTCGTCTATATCATTAAGTATTTGATGGCCAAACTCATGTAAAAGTTTTTTGTACGATTTAGCTTTTCTGTTTATATTAAGAAGGTCAATATTGAAATCACCAATTACTATTGCTCTTTTTCGTTGTTGTAATTGAAAATAATAATCATTTAGAAAAGAGTTAAAATTTGTGTCACCAGGATTGTAAACAACTCCTATTTCCAGAGAGAATTTTTCAAGTAAAATCCACAAATAATTATTGCCGTTTATGTATGATGATTCCGTTTGTCTATGATTTAAGTCATTGTGTACATAGACTGATACACCTCCCCCAATTTTGTCAGATCTATAGTTGTAATAGTGCGTGTAATTGGGAAGTTTTAATAGTATGGCTTGTTCCTCGGATTTAATCCATGTCTCCGTAAGTAGAATGATGTGTACCTTAGAGGGTATAGACTGAATTATACATCTTAATTCATCCATTTTACCAGGTTTGCATAAGCTTCTAATATTTACGTAAAATAGATTTAGTCTCGATTTATCTGTGTGTAGGCTTCGATAATTGTTAGGTATTTGATATGTGACATTTTCAATAGATCCCTTAAATATGGATGAGATTTGAGTTACTGGGGGTTTTTTGATGTAGAAATTATTTTGGGCATACCTTTGTGATATTTTATAATTAGATTTTCTTCACCTTTCTGTTTTCGACGCTCGAGTTCTTCTCTTAATTCACTCAAAAATTTTTGTTGAGCCGGTGTTTGATCGGAGAATACTTTTATTCCTTTATTAGGTATTTTATTTTTATTCTGCAAGATTTCTATAGCTGTATCACGACTGTTGAAACAAACCTTTAATCTCCGATTTTTAGTTGGAATATATTTTCCAATACGAAAAATTTTAGTAATCAATTTTGGATAATCACTATTTATATTTGAAAGAAGATTGTTGACGGTTGATTCGTCCAAGGTCTGACGTTTACTCCAGTCAGCAGAAGTCTGTTCCGGTAAACCTACTATAATGATATTTTTTCCTCTCAAATTGCGTTCTTGTAATTCTCGAATATTTTTTTCATTATTATATAAATTCGCTGAAGAGGAAGCCGTTATTGACGTCATATTTTTAAGATGAGAAATTTCGGATTCTTGAGCTTTCATAGTTTTTTCATTACTAAGTATCTTACTTTCAAGTTCCGAAAGTTTATGGTTTATCTGATTTTGTTCAAACGATATATTAGTAGTTGAAGTTTTAATTTCTTCAATTTGACTTTTTATATCTGATATATTTTGTTCATGACAGTCAATAAATTTTTGCAAAAGTGCACTAATACTTGACATTTCCTTGCGTAACTCGTGCATCTCAAATTTACATTCGCAATCCGGTTGTTTGCGCTTACGCTGTGTAATATTATTTGGATCGAACGCATCAACATTGAGTTTCGCTAAGTCCGGTTGGGAGCCACCTCCAGTTAGTACACATGACGATATTCGTGATGTACTCGCTCCTTTGTCTGTATGCATCATCGGTACAGTAGATAAGCCGAGTAGGAACGCACACTTGGCTAATTAGGTGAGACGAAAAATGCAACGCTCTCTTTTACCCGAGGTGTGCGGGGTGCTGCGCTTGCGATGCTTTTGTTTAAGAGCACAAAACTCAGGATTAAACGGTCTTTAGTCGAAAGGCACTTTTAATTAAATTTGAGATTTATTCACTGGGCTTATGAGTTACTATTAAATATCGGAAAATTAATAATTTAAATAAAAATGTAACACACGTCTACTCTGTTTGCTGGTCTTCCGTATTTTCCGTATATTTCCGTAACTTAACCACAATAGGACGAGGTTTTTTCTCCGTTTTACGACCCAGTCGATAGGATCTTTTGATGCAGGTCGTAGTAATCTGGTCGATATCAAGATGTTCAGCGACAAGACTGGTCACCCGCGCCGAGGTGTCTTCCGACCTCTCTTCAGGCACACCGTGGAACAGCAACATCTTCCTACGGGAACGCATTTCAAGTCGGTCAAACTCACATGTAAATAATTCCACCTGACGTTGGAGAGAATTTAAAGCCGCGACGACGAAGGTTTTAAAAGCGGCAAATTCCATAGCGAGAGAAGAGGGAGTGACTGGAGAATTAGTTTTTCGGAGATCTTGCTGGAAGTCCTTCATCGTCGTATTGAATTGTTCAGCCATTGAGGCCAATATATCTTTAATCGACTCCATTGAGGTTAATTCACTTGTGATCAAAAAATTGGACACTCTTCAATGGCTTTTGCAACGCAAATTAGCACAGGATAATATTTGCTGGATGGTATTGTGAACTATCAGTACATATGTTTTACTTTTTGCGTATTATATCCTATTTAATTAAAAAAAAAATCAATAAAAAAAATATTTTTATTGTTGCTAACATTTACAACACCAGGCGATACCTGTGAAGACGCTGTTGTAGCACATGCAGTAATCGGCCGATCGATGCAGGAAAGATGTAACGGTCCGCTCACGTTCGATACATTAGAAATAGGCCTCATAGTATTTTGTATTTGTTGCGTCTGTGTCGAAACCGCAGTGATTTGAAGGGCCTCCACGCGCTCACTTGAGTTATTGCTTTGCGCGTGCGCAGCAGACACAGGAGATTTCGTTCCTTCGTTTGACAACCGTGAAGAAGAGGGGGACAGATTGCTGTTTTTACCGATATCAATTTTTTCGCTTGTAGTTCGTGGGTGCGAGGGAGACAGATTGTAATTATTATGTCCATTATCACAACTATTATTTATTGATTCCTTTGACTTATCAATTGTCCTATCATAATATAAATTCGATGCATTTAATCCCATAGGTCCGCTGTCAAACTCGAAACGACGTTTTGAATTAATATTTCCTCTTTTTGTATTAACATTCATTTTATGCATTTCGAAACTACCCTCATGTTGACAAGATTTTTGACATTGGTTAGTAGCAGAAAATTCAATTCTATCGTTACGAACACCACAACATTGTTGTTTTACAGACTCCATTTCACATTGTAATAATGACATACTCTCCTGCAGTTTTAAAATATCCCGCAATAGGCGCGTGGCGTCTAGATGATCGAACGTTATAGGAGGTAACTTATGCAATTCTCTAGCCAGGAAAACGGGCAATAAATCCGAATTAACTGCATCAGCATCCTTAAGGAGATCAATAATATCTTGTAGATTTTTTCTAGATTTATCAGTCTTCTTACGCATCTTTAGTTTATCCAATGGAACTGCTTGAAAAAACAATTTCTTTGCTTCTAAAATATCATCGTGGGTAAAACCAGTTTCACACACCCTTATAAGGGTCTCTTCGTCCATAACACCAATTTTATTGTACATAAATGCAAGCACTTCGTTTATTACAATGTTGCAAGTAGCACATTTAACAATATTAGAGGTCATTGCACTCGCTAGTGACCGCGCGTGCGCGGTAATCAACGTCCTAAATCAAAGTCCAACTCACTTTAAATGTGTTTATTGAAACACATAAGAAAACCAAAGAATAGAAGGTGCAAGTGCGCAAAAAAACGCGTTTTAGTGTAAGCAGCGATGAAGCGATGCGATACGATAGCTATGATATTTAATTTATTTATTATTAAATTGTGTTTATATTTTTATATGACTGTGTGATGTATGAACGGATATGTGCGATTATATATATGTGTAATATTTATGTAAGTATGTTTATTTATTATATGAATTATATCTATCTATACTAATATATAAAGCGGAAGAGTTTGTTTGTTTGTTTAAACGCGCTAATCTCAGGAACTACTGGTCCGATTTGAAAAATTCTTTTTTTGTTGAATAGTCCATATATAGAGGAAGGCTTTAGGCTATATAACATTACGCTGCAACCAATAGGAGCGCAGCGACAGTGAGAAATGTTGCAAAAACGGGGAAAATTATTCACATTTATGGACTTTCCATGCGTGCGCAGCATAAACGTTTTAAGTTACTCAAAAAATGTGTATGAAAGATATATTCCTCTTTTAATAATAAAAAAAAAGTCCGTGACACTATATGTCTATTTGTTAAGAGTGTGCTAGCAGGCGGGGCGCGGCGGCGGGTGAGGGGGAGGCGGGTCAGCCCCGCCGCCGCGCTCGCCACTCTCACCCGCGGGTGTAGTTCTGCGAAGTAGCAATGCACATAACGACTTAAAAAAATTAACATTCTTAATAGTTAAATTATTTATCAAAATTAGGTTTTGTTATCAGCTTATTTGCTCATTATTTTTTATCGTTTAAAATCGATTACATTTAAATCATAATCTGCTGTAGTTTTAACTTACGATATAAGATAAAATTTCAATGAACATTCCTTCGTACTTTGCAAGTAAACAATTCAAACGTTTCAAGGTATAAATAAGGTATAAAAATTACATTACACACGTAAAAAAGTTCAAAATGGCGAGCGATACTTTCACCGATGCAGATTAATCATCACTGAGAAAATAAATTATGCAAATAAGCAAATAGGTGAATATCGTTTAAAATGACTACACAAATAAATTAGTAGTTCAATATTTCAAGTAATTTCTATTACGTTCAAGCATATTCAACTCGGTTGTACTATAATCACCTTATGAAATAATAACACCAAAGGATAAACAATCTAAACTTCTTATTGTTCGGTTTGTTTATCTTATTACGTTTAAGTTAATATTGTTTGTTTTCAACCGACTTCAAAAAGGAGGAGGTTATCAATTCGTCTGTATTTTTTTTTTATATATTTGTTACCTCATAACTTTTCACTGGATTTTGATAATTTTTTTTTTGTTTGAAAGGTAGTGTTTCCCGTGGGGCCCCATTTTAATTTTATCCTGTTACGATGATAGTATCCCTATGAAAACGATATAAGTCTTAAATGTGCATTATGTATGTGCGCGATAAATAGGTGAATAACTCAAAATTGTGCCAACCAATTTTAATGATTATTTTTTTATTATAAAGGATATACTTCAAGGGTACTATGGTGAAAGTTTGGTAAGGTTCTGAGCATAGGATCCATGACAAAGTAACGGTACGGAAGGGAACGGAACAATTCTAAGGAGCACGTTAGCGATACTCGGCCGAATCTTTTAGAAACAAAAATTTTGATAAAAAAAAACCGACTTCAAAAGAGAAAAAAAATAATATGCTCTAAAAAGTAAAAAATAATTGCTTTTTATTCTACAACTTAATAATCAAGTAACTTATTCTACTTACCAATATGTAGGTACGTTCTGTGTTTCCACGCAAGGAGATAAGTATGTACCTATCCACTTTAAATCTAACTTAACACAAACCTATGAATAACAAACAATGATCACAATATTTTTTAGATTTATACTATGTAAAATGAAATTAAAAATATTTAGACTATTTAAAAGTCAGCAAAGTTATTACGATAATATATTATAGTTAAAATTATTGTTATTTTTGGAGGCGGTGTCAGCCAAGGTAGGTTTGTAAATATATGATATACTCCAAATTTGTAAATCTGGTCTATCGATAAATACACTTCTTCTTGATGTTTTTTTAAACCCTATACGTACATAGTGGTCCTATATAATGACAGAAAATTGGAATCAAAATTGAGTGTTTAAGCAAACATGTCTACCGTCAGGTATTACAATTCATGAACTTTTCTCCTAATCCAAGACAAAGAAAAGTCATTCAGATTTACTATTACATTTCCTGAACGTTTTGTTTGTTTTGGCAGAGTATGAATTTTGTTTGTAATTTATTTATTTACAATTGACTTTTTCTTTTGTCTTACATCCAGATGTCGATACACCTGCATCGAATTGTTAACAAAAAAAATATTCGCAATCGTACACTATTGTACAATATTTCTTTTATGTTTAAGAAAAGGAGTTTCTCAATTCTTTAAACCCGAGCGGCCTTCCACCACATTCCCTGAAGTTAAAAATAGGTGCTGCGATAATTTTACTCAGAAATCTTAAACCACCAAATTTATGTAACGGGACCCGCCTTCAAGTAAAATTCCTTCGCAATAACGTGATCGTTGCAACAGTTTTGACTGGTCCGGCAGTTGGTCAAACAGTGCTTATATCTCGCATCCCAATGATTCCAAATGATTTACCTTTTGATTTTAAAAGAATTCAATTTCCCATTAAGTTATCTTTTGCCGTAACCATTAATAAATCACAGGGCCAAACATTTAAACACGTAGGAATCGATTTACGTCAAGACTGCTTTTCACACGGCCAACTATATTTCGCGTTGTCAAGATCGGGTTGCGGGCAAAATCAGTATGTTCTTCTACCACAAGAAAATAAAACTAAAAATATAATCTACGGTGAAGTACTGTAAAACATATTATTAAATCTTATTGATCAACCTGAAATCTTAAATCTTTTAAAAATCTTAAAACCAACGTGAGCAATCAAACGATAATCATGATAGTGTTTCCGACAACTACGCGAACGAAGTCGCGGGCACAGCTAGTATTATATAATTTCGTTTTAGTTGTAGGATGTAGTATAAGGTTCCCTACAATCTCTTTGGCGTCCAGGCACATATTCATTAAAAATTTATATACATACACATACACACACAAAGACATTAACAAATTAAAATAAAAAATAACTCAAATTAAAGTATTATATTCACCGATTTAAATATCGGATTAACGGCGGAACAGATGATCGCATTCAGTACAATGGATAAAATATCGTATCTCTTGTAACGTTAATTAGGGTTTGATCCCTCGACGGTCGCGGCTACCTGCGCGAGCGCATCGTCCATCAGTCGGTCAGTCAGTCAGTCGAGAATCTATTACCGACGTAAAACCCGTGCCGCTGTACGCTTACTCGCTGTTGAGGCTCAATATAGGTACATATCTTGATCTACGTGTTTAATTTTGTCATTCGTGCTTGTGTTTATTTATTCTTTCTGACTATATATATGTATATGTATAAATTGTGTAATGTTCTTCGTTTTCTGTATTGTGTATATATATTATCTCGTGTGTAATATGTTATATATTTATATGGACTTGTACGTGAGTATTATTACCCGTCTTCCTTAAGCCTTAAATGGATACGTTTATGATTATGTTGAATTGGTATAGTAGTAACTTATCTTTATTTTCTCTATAAAGGAATGTTAAACCTTTCGTGCTACTTATATTTGGTCGGTATATATATTTTTTGTGAACCATAATTTTTCACTGATTTAATTGAATATAGCAATGTTTTTGTTCAGCTTCTCTTTAGCTTTTCTCATATTTTGTATGTTGTTTTTATTGTATTGTAATCTGAATTTGATGTTTATGGACTCAGTTTCAATGATGTCGATTAATTCCTTACATCGTTTAAGGTCACCATCGAATTGTACTATTTTTTTTTTTTATAGTAGAGATGGCAAACGAGCAGGAGGATGGAAAGTGACTACCACCGCCCATGGACATCTGCAACACCGGGGGGCTTGCAGGTGCGTTGCCGGCCTTTCAGGAAAGAGTACGCTCTTTTCTTGAAGGTTCCTAAGTCGTATCGGTTCGGAAAAACCGCCGGCAAAAGCTGGTTCCACAGAGTGGTTGTGCGAGGCAGAAAGTGTCTTAAAAATCGCGCTGTTGTGGATTTTCGGACATCTAGGTGGTGCGGGTGATATTTGGAATTTTGACGAGATGTCCGAAGGTGAAATTCAGCAGCCGGGATTAATCCGAACAATTCCTCGGAACATTCCCCGTGATAAATTCTGTAGAAGATGCAGAGCGATCCAACATCTCTACGCAAAGCCAAAGGATCAAGCAGATCGGAGAGGGCTTGATCGTCGATAATTCGAGCCGCTCTACGTTGAATTCGGTCAAATGGAAGGAGCTGGTACTGGGGAGCACCCGCCCAGAGGTGAGAGCAGTATTCCATGTGAGGCCGAATTTGCGCCTTGTATAAAGTCAAAGTCAAAGTCAAAAATCTTTATTCAATATAGAAGTGTTTACACTTGCTTATTGATTGTCAAAAATCTACCACCGGTTCGGAATTTAGCACCTCGGACCTGAGAAGAACCGGCGAAAGAAACTCAGCGGGATATATATATATATATATATTTTTTAACCATTATTATGTACAATGATAATTATATTTTAGTTATTTGAAGCAGCCTGGAGGCGATCATTTCATTCCCAAGGTGTGCAGTCAACTAAAAAGTCATTAGTGTTGTAATATCCTTTAGCACACAAACGCTCTTTAACGATTCTTTTGAATTTCATAATTGAATAATTTTGAACGTTTTCTGGGATCCTGTTGTAAAAACGTATACATTGCCCTAAAAAGGGTTACTAACCCTGTGTAATCGGGTACTTGGAGTAACAAGTTTATTCTTGTTCCTAGTGTTAATAGAATGTACGTCACAATTTCTGGGAAAATCGTTTATGTTTTTGCGTACATACATAACAAAAAAATTCTTTAAATTTATCTCTTAACGAATCTTTTGGGCCCAGGTTATAAATTGCACGAATAGCCCTCTTCTGCAGTACAAAAATAGTATTAATGTCAGCTGCATTACCCCAGAGTAGGATGCCATACGACATTATACTGTGGAAATAACAGAAGTACACAAGGCGAGCCGTATCCACATCAGTCAAAAGTCTAATTTTTTTTTACCGCATAGGCTGCAGAGCTGAGTCTATTTGCCAACTTATTTATATGGGGGCCCCATTGGAGCTTAGAGTCTATTGTCATACCAAGGAACTCTGTTGATTCTAAAACATCTAATGCTTCCCCGTTTAAGCGTACACTCGTTTTGACACATCTTACATTGGCAGTAGTGTTTAATACATTTAGTCTTTCTACTATTTAACATTAAATTATTAACACTAAACCAATTTACTATTTCAGAGAGAGTATTGTTCACATCGTCATATATTGAAAGACGTCTTTTTATTTTAAAAATTGAAGAAGTATCATCAGCAAACAATACTATTTCGAGTTTACACCTAGGAGATGTGGCAGGTCATTTATATAAACAAGGAAGAGAAATGGTCCAAGAATTGATCCTTGAGGGACCCCCACAGTAACTGGAGACCCGGGAGATCTCTTTCCATTTACATCAACCCTCTGAATCCGATTGCTCAGATACGAAATCAGAAGACTGAGTGCAGTGTCCCTAATTCCATAATGACGTAGCTTCCTGACCAAAGTTTCGTGTTGCACACAATCAAAGGCCTTAGATAAATCACAAAATATCCCTAAAGCATCCTGTGACTCCTCCCAGGCCCTGTAAATATTTTTAACGAGCTCAACACCAGCGTCAGTTGTCGAGCGACCCCTTGTAAATCCAAATTGTTTCTTGTGTAGCAACTTGTTATTATTAAAATGTACTAGCATTTGATTTAGTAATAACTTTTCAAAGATCTTGCTAAGAGTTGGTAGTACAGAGATGGGCCTATAGTTGTTGGGGTCTGATGTACTACCTGACTTAAATATTGGTAATACTCTACTATGTTTCATGAGGTCAAGAAACACGCCACTAAGGACACATTTATTAAATATAGTGACAAAGTAGGGTGCGATTACATCAATTATTGAATTGACTACCTTGACAGAGATCCCCCACAGTTCGGCCGTTTTCTTAATATCTAGTGATCTGAAGGAACTTATTACATCACTTACACTTACTGTATTAAGTTTAAAGCTAATATTACATTTTTCCACATGGTTTTTTAATAATGATTCAGCAACGGTAGGAGAGGAATTTAATGAGTTAGTAGTCGAAAATGGAATGTCAGCAAAAAATTTTTCAAAAACAGTTGTAACATCCCGATCTGAGGAAAATAAATTGTTGTCAATAGATAAGCTAAAGTCGGAGATGTTATTTTTGACTCTTCCAGTTTCACAATTAATAATTTTCCATGTCATTTTAATTTTATCAGGTGCGTCAATAATATTTTTTTTTATATGCAATGATTTAGCTGTATGACATACACGTTTGAACAGTTTAGAGTAGGCACTAACATAACTGATAAATGAAAAAGACCGGTTGTATGATCTTTCACTATAAAGTTCATACAACCTCTGCCTACTCTTGTGAATTAGAATAGACTGTCTTAGAAGTAAATATGGCATTAAATTCTGTTTTAATTAATTTAAAAAAAATGTTATAAAGCTCATTAGAATTATCATTTAATTGTAAATATGAGAGCTTTGCCATGATATTACTTCTGAACTTCTCAATTCGATACAAATTGATTGGAACAAATGTCTGTTTTAAATCCTTAGCATTCTTTTTTATTAGCGAATTAAATGAAGCCAACTGTCTACAATGATCAGAACTTAACATATTTATAATACATTTATGATTAGGTACACAGTTGGTAAATATGTTGTCAATACATGTTGCAGTGGATTCAGTGATTCTAGTTGGCTCTAAGAATAAGTTAATGAGGTTATATGAATATAATAATGATCTGAATCTAATACTTGTGCTTTGTGAGTTTTCTAATAAATTTATGTTGAAGTCACCACAAATAAAAATATATTTACTTGATCCAGATAATTTCAATAATGCACTTTCCAATATTTTCTCAAATGCTTCATATAACCCGCAAATATAGTCTTAGACGATGGGCCGACGTGAAATACTGTCTTGCCTTGCTGAGCACACCGAGCTTTTTTGATGCCAATTTGGCTTTGCCTTCCAATTGACCGCGGAACTGAACGAGGCTCGAAACATCGACGCCAAGTATTCCGATACTAGCTGTGGCGGCTAACGGAATGTTCTCGAATCGTGGAGATACGACAAATGGTATTTTTTTAACAGTTAACGCGCAAACTTGCGTCTTTTTGGGGTTGAAATGAACTAGGTTTAGCCGACCCCAGGTCGAGACTTTGTTTAATGAAGACTCGATTTCAGACACAAGTTTGTTCCGGTTTTCTTCGACGTTTTCCCGAGAAATATTAACACGACCGGTGTATGAGGTGTCTACGGTGCTGTCGTCTGCATAGCAGTGAATGTTACTGATTTGCAACATGTCATTGATATGCAGAAGAAACAGAGTGGGTGAAAGAACGCAGCCTTGTGGAACACCAGCATTGACGAATTTTAAGTCGGAGCATGCACCGTCGACAACGACCTTGATGCTCCGATCTGCCAAAAAACTGGTAATCCAATTGAGTAATTTCCCGGGAAGCCCATATGAAGGAAGCTTCGAAAGAAGCGCTTTGTGCCAGACGCGATCGAAGGCCTTCGCTATGTCCAGACTGGCTGCTAATGCCTCCCCCTTGCTCTCAACTGCTTCCGCCCATTTATGAGCCAGGTAAACTAGAAGATCACCGGCTGAGTGACCCCGACGGAAACCGTACTGGCGGTCGCTAATCAGCTGGTACTCCTCTAGGTACCGCAGGAGCTGTCAGTTAATAATGGACTCCATTACCTTGGAGAACAAGGAGGTGATGGCTATAGGCCTATAATTGGACGGGTCTGAGCGGTTGCCCTTTTTAGGGATCGGATGCACCAGAGCAGTCTTCCAGGAGTTCGGGACGACGCCGAATGCATAGGATTGCTGGAAAAGACGCGTTAAGACCGGTGCCAACTCGGGAGCACAAGTCCGTAGCACGATTGGAGGGATGCCATCGGGTCCACTCGACTTATGAATATCTAAGGAAAGAAGTGCTTTACGAACTGCACTTTGCCGGAATGTAACCTCCGGCATCGTGGTATCACACCGCGGGATTGTTGGTGGTGACTTTCCTCGGTCATCTAGAGTCGAGTTTGCCGCGAAGAGAGAGCCTAAAAGATCAGCTTTCTCTTTCGCGGTATAGGCCAATGACTCACCGTCTCTGTGCAAAGATGGAAAAGAGGGCTGACAGAAATTCCCTAAGACAGCCTTAGCGAGAGACCAGAACGCACGTGTTCCTGAAGGGAGGCGCACCAGTCTCTCGCCAATTCTGCCAATGTACTCCATCTTCGCCCTAGCAATCACGTTTTTGAAGGACCTAGAGGCAGAGTTATATTCCTTTCTGAATGCGCTAGTATTTACATCACGAGACGCCGATGCGTTAGCCCAGTCTTGGTAGCGTTCCCATTTTCGGCGTGAAGCCGTTTTGCAGAAACGATCAAACCAGGGCTGGGACTTGCCACCGATGGAGACCGCAGAATATGGAATGAACAGTTCCATACCCTGAAGTACCACATCGGCGACAGAGTCAGCAACAACGCTCGGATCATCCGGCGAGAAACAAACCTGCCCCCATGGGTAGGATGCAAAGAAGGACCGCATTCCATCCCAATCTGCTGACTTGTAGTGCCACACTCGGCGGCAGCCCACGAAACGAGGTCGTGAGTACCGCGCCACCGTCACTGTACTCCGGACGAGACAGTGGTCCGACGAGCCCAGAGGGGGATCGACGATAACCTGGTAGCCATCCGGATGGGAAGTCAGCAGAAGATCCAACAGGGAAGGTATATGATCCTCCACGTCCGGTATTCGCGTTGGCGAGGTGACCAGTTGTGTCAAATCGTATGCTAAAGCGAAGTCGAGAACAGATCTACCCGCATGATCGGTAGTGCGTGATCCAAGCCATTCGGCATGGTGGGCATTAAAATCGCCAAGAATTACGATCTCTGCGGATGGGATCTGCTGCAGCACGGAATCTGTAGCCACTTGGACGTGCTCAACCAGTCGGTCGGTTTCGGCATTACCGCTATGGGACCTATAAAGGCACGCGTAGATTCGCGGACGGTCGTCGCAGTCTACACGGAGCCAGATAATCGATAGGTCCTGCCCTTCAAGGCTGCCGAGGCGTCGAGAGCAGATATCATCTCTGACGTAAACGCACACCCCAGCTCGTGGTACTATATTTTACTGTTACACATTTCCCTAATATAATTGCCTACGGCTTTGAAGTTTACTGTAAAGAGATCCGTAGCGCATCTTCTCTCAAGAATACGTGGCTACATGAGTCGAGCTTTTTAAAGATAAAGGTTTTGCGTGATGACGTAGGGACTAGTCATAAATTCTCGACAAAGAACTTCATTCGAGCTGAGAATTCGGTGATGTCGGTGGCATAGTCTGGTAAGTTATGCCCGAGAAATTCTCCGGATAAGCGGAGAGGCTCTCTATACACCAGCTCATCAGCATGAAGCCTGGAGATCTTCTTTGAAAGCACTCCTTATGCCGAGAAGGACCAAGGGTAAAGACTCCGTCCAGTTGATATCACCATGGCACACTATAGCTGCCTTTAGCTGCCGGTGAAAACGCAAAAATAAGCTGTTGCACTGTGGAAATACGCAGTTGTCTTGCGGTGTTCAAACCCAACGAATTGCGACAACTGTTTGAACAGTTCCGACTCCAATTGCCTACCACGATCGGTAACGATATCGGTAGGGCAACTAAATCGGGACACCCAGCAGGAAACGAACGCTTTGGTCACGATATGTTGAGGTCATGCTAACTATGTGAAAAAGATCCTGGTGGTAGTGCCACACTGCATACCTTTGGGTTGCAGCCGAATGGGCCGGCACGCCCGGGGAAGTACCACTCTCTCACTCAAAATCGGCGTAAAGTGGTAGCTATGCTACCGCGTTTCGTCCGATATGTGAGAGTCCCGGAGGCCCGATCCCCCTCCCCCCCAAAATATAATGGTTGTGCAGAATTTAGTTTCATTACCCCAGGAGGGTACCATCAGCGACTGCGGTGGAGAATCCCTCTCTGGGCATCCATGCTCAGGACGTACACCACCTGAGCAGGGATGCCCAGGCTGCCCTCCGAATTCTGGTGGGGGCAATTTTGCGCTCGCCACTGTTCGGGGCAAGCGGAGCAGGCATCATAAGGCAACCCCTACCACCCACACTGTGGACTTCTGCAACATAAGGAGTCTCAACTCCAACTTGAACGCTGTTCACTTTGACCTTGAGACGGCGAAGCCGGCCTTGCTCTTTCTTACCGAGACCCAGATATCCTCTCCTGCCGATACGACATTTCTTTCTTACCCCGGATACAAATTGGAACATTCCTTTGTACCACGAGCTGGGGTGTGCGTTTACGTCAGAGATGATATCTGCTCTCGACGCCTCGGCAGCCTTGAAGGGCAGGACCTATCGATTATCTGGCTCCGTGTAGACTGCGACGACCATCCGCGAATCCACGCGTGCCTTTATAGGTCCCATAGCGGTAATGCCGAAACCGACCGACTGGTTGAGCACGTCCAAGTGGCTACAGATTCCGTGCTGCAGCAGATCCCATCCGCAGAGATCGTAATTCTTGGCGATTTTAATGCCCACCATGCCGAATGGCTTGGATCACGCACTACCGATCATGCGGGTAGATCTGTTCTCGAATTCGCTTTAGCATACGATTTGACACAACTGGTCACCTCGCCAACGCGAATACCGGACGTGGAGGATCATATACCTTCCCTGTTGGATCTTCTGCTGACTTCCCATCCGGATGGCTACCAGGTTATCGTCGATCCCCCTCTGGGCTCGTCGGACCACTGTCTCGTCCGGAGTACAGTGCCGGTGGCGCGGTACTCACGACCTCGTTTCGTGGGCTGCCGTCGAGTGTGACACTATAAGTCAGCAGATTGGGATGGAATGCGGTCCTTCTTTGCATCCTACCCATGGGGGCAGGTTTGTTTCTCGCCGGATGATCCGAGCGTTGTTGCTGACTCTGTCGCCGATGTGGTACTTCAGGGTATGGAACTGTTCATTCCGTATTCTGCGGTCCCCATCGGTGGCAAGTCCCAGCCCTGGTTTGATCGTTTCTGCAAAACGGCTTCACGCCGAAAATGGGAACGCTACCAAGACTGGGCTAACGCATCGGCGTCTCGTGATGTAAATACTAGCGCATTCAGAAAGGAATATAACTCTGCCTCTAGGTCCTTCAAAAACGTGATTGCTAGGGCGAAGACGGAGTACATTGGCAGAATTGGCGAGAGACTGGTGCGCCTCCCTTCAGGAACACGTGCGTTCTGGTCTCTTGCTAAGGCTGTCTTAGGGAATTTTTGTCAGCCCTCTTTTCCATCTTTGCACAGAGACGGTGAGTCATTGGCCCATACCGCGAAGGAGAAAGCTGATCTTTTAGGCTCTCTCTTCGCGGCGAACTCGACTCTAGATGACCGAGGAAAGTCACCACCAACAATCCCGCGGTGTGATACCACGATGCCGGAGGTTACATTCCGGCAAAGTGCAGTTCGTAAAGCACTTCTTTCCTTGGATATTCATAAGTCGAGTGGACCCGATGGCATCCCTCCAATCGTGCTACGGACTTGTGCTCCAGAGTTGGCACCGGTCTTAACGCGTCTTTTCCGGCAATCCTATGCATTCGGTGTCGTCCCGAACTCCTGGAAGACTGCTTTGGTGCATCCGATCCCTAAAAAGGGCAACCGCTCAGACCCGTCCAATTATAGGCCTATAGCCATCACCTCCTTGTTCTCCAAGGTAATGGAGTCCATTATAAACTGCCAGCTCCTGCGGTACCTAGAGGAGTACCAGCTGATTAGCGACCGCCAGTACGGTTTCCGTCGGGGTCGCTCAGCCGGTGATCTTCTAGTTTACCTTACTCATAGGCCCACCTATGAGTAAGGTAAACTAAAAGATCACCGGAACCGGAAGCAGTTGAGAGCAAGGGGGAGGCATTTGCAGCCAGTCTGGACATAACCAAGGCCTTCGATCGCGTGTGGCACAAAGCGCTTCTTTCGAAGCTTCCTTCCTATGGGCTTCCCGGGAAATTACTCAATTGGATTACCAGTTTTTTGGCAGATCGGAGCATCAAGGTCGTTGTCGATGGTGCATGCTCCGACTTAAAATTCGTCAATGCTGATGTTCCACAAGGCTGCGTTCTATCACCCACTCTGTTTCTCCTGCATATCAATGACTTGTTGCAAATCAGTAACATTCACTGCTATGCAGACGACAGCACCGTAGACACCTCATACACCGGCCGTGTTAATATTTCTCGGGAAAACGTCGAAGAAAACCGGAACAAACTTGTGTCTGAAATCGAGTCTTCGTTAAACAAAGTCTCGACCTGGGGTCGGCTAAACCTAGTCCATTTCAACCCCAAAAAGACGCAAGTTTGCGCGTTAACTGCTAAAAAAACACCATTTGTCGTATCTCCACGATTCGAGAACATTCCGTTAGCCGCCACAGCTAGTATCGGAATACTTGGCGTCGATGTTTCGAGCCTCGTTCAGTTCCGCGGTCAATTGGAAGGCAAAGCCAAATTGGCATCAAAAAAGCTCGGTGTGCTCAGCAAGGCAAGACAGTATTTCACGTCGGCCCATCGTCTAAGACTATACAAGGCGCAAATGCTGCTCTCACCTCTGGGCGGGTGCTCCCTAGTACCAGCTCCTTCCATTTGACCGTATCCAACGTAGAGCGGCTCGAATTATCGACGATCAAGCCCTCTCCGATCTGCTTGATCCTTTGGCTTTGCGTAGAGATGTTGGATCGCTCTGCATCTTCTACAGAATTTATCACGGGGAATGTTCCGAGGAATTGTTCGGATTAATTCCGGCTGCTGAATTTCACCTTCGGACATCTCGTCAAAATTCCAAATATCACCCGCACCACCTAGATGTCCGAAAATCCACAACAGCGCGATTTTTAAGACACTTTCTGCCTCGCACAACCACTCTGTGGAACCAGCTTTCGCCGGCGGTTTTTCCGAACCGATACGACTTGGGAACCTTCAAGGAAAGAGCGTACTCTTTCCTGAAAGGCCGACAACGCACCTGCAAGCCCCCCGGTGTTGCAGATGTCTATGGGCGGTGGTAGTCACTTTCCATTAGGTGAGCCTCCTGCTCGTTTGCCACCTCTACTATAAAAAAAAAAAAAAAAAGATTCAAGCACAGACCCAAAGAGACTGGCTTCATTCAACATGATATAATGAATTGCACGATTAATATTAAAGTCTACAAATTCTCGTAAATATATGGTTCACATCTACGCAGTATTAACAATTTACCGTTAAACTTAAACTCAGAACAACCAATATTACGTTGTCCTTTATTAGGAATAACACATATTAATGGATGGCTCCACCACAACTCAGGGAGCAAGAGATGGAGATGGCCCTCGACCGACTGAGGACCAGAATCACTGCGCCGTGTCTAGACGGGGGTAATAATAATGAAAAGCCTTTATTAATCCAAGACATAGGTTACAGTTAAAAAAAAAAAGTACATTAAGCTAAATAAATACTACAAGCTAAATATGTCATGGCTCCTTTCGGGTATAGGCCTCCTCCAGTTGCCTCCATTTTTTCCTATCGGAAGTTGTTTTCACCCAGTCTCTTCCTGCTACTTCTGGAATGTCGTCGACCCAGCGGGCTGTTGGTCTGCCCTTTTTCCTTTTTGCTCCAGGACCTCCAGTGCCCTTCCAATTGGTTGCTCGCTTGACCCATCTGTCTGCAGAGGAGCGGGCAATGTGTCCTGCCCATTTCCATTTTAAACGTAGTGCGTGTTTCAGTGCGTCTATCACTTGGGTCTTTTGTCTTATTTTTTCGCTATTTTGTTTATCTAAATTTTTTATACCGAGGATGCTCCTCTCCATAGCACGTTGACACGCGCGTATATTCGACATATTTTTTTTGTTAAAGATCCAGGTTTGGGCACCGTATGTTAAGCAGGGCAGGAGGCTCGAATCCATCACTTTCTTCTTTAGTTTTATCGGGAGTTTTGATTTTAATATTTCTTTGTAACTCCAGTATTTTTTCCATGTCATATTAATACGCCTTTCTATTTCGTCTAGGTGTCTTGTGTTTTGGAATGAAATTTGTTTTCCGAGATATATATAGCTCTCTGCGTATTCCATTGTTGTTCGGTTTATTATTATGGTATCTTTAGAGCCGTTAGTAGCTATCTTTGTCTTTGAGATGTTTAGTTGTAGCCCAATATTTTCGCTAGCAGCGCTTAGTTCTATCAGCATTTACTGAAATTGTTTTGATGACTTAGCAAAAAGTACTATATCGTCGGCGAATCTCAGGTTACTGGGGTTATTCCCATCTATATTTATTCCTTTTTGATCCCAGTCTAGGTCTTTCATTATATTTTGTAGGACAGCAATGAACATTTTTGGTGATAGCGGGTCTCCCTGTTTCACGCCTCTACGAATATTAAATTCTGGGCCTAGTTTGTCCAATTTAATCCGACTTGTGCTTTGTCTATATATATCCTTGATAATATTAATGTATGTAGATTGAAGGTTCTGATGCTCCAATGCGTCCCACATACTCTTATGCGAGATAGAGTCGAACGCTTTCGCGTAGTCAACATATGCTATAGAAATAAAAAACATGGTAAATATCCCGTTTTAAATACTGTTAGTAATAAAAATAACCATGTTAATTTAAAATCTTATATGGTACAGAGTTTTTTCTGGTATTCTTTATATTTTTCAATTATTTGATCTAAGGTATGTATATGGTCGATTGTTGAGTACCCTTGGCGAAAGCCATCCTGTTCTACCGGTTGGTTCTATTCTATAGTTGGCTCTATTTTTTTCTCCAGGCACATTGCAAACAACTTATATATTGTAGGCAGTAGACTAATGGGTCGGTAGTTATTTATGTCCTCTGGATCCCCCTTTTTGTATAAAAGAATTATCCGCGATCTTGCCCAATTTATCGGTATTTCTTGTTTTTCAAGTATTTTATTAAAGAGAGTAGTGAGCGGACCTAACAATAGGTGCCTTCCAACAATTAAAGCTTCATTTGGGATATTATCGGCCCCAGAACACATATGTGTGTATGTCAATAAATGTTTTTTCTTTCTTTCTTCTTTCTTCAAATTCAGCAACCGGGATTAATCCGAACAATTCCTCGGAACATTCCCCGTGATAAATTCTGTAGAAGATGCAGAGCGATCCAACATCTCTACGCAAAGCCAAAGGATCAAGCAGATCGGAGAGGGCTTGATCGTCGATAATTCGAGCCGCTCTACGTTGGATATGGTCAGATGGAAGGAGCTGGTACTGGGGAGCACCCACCCAGAGGTGAGAGCAGTATTCCATGTGAGGCCGAATTTGCGCCTTGTATATTCTTAGACGATGGGCATCTTCAATGTTGGAATCCATTTTTTCCGTGTATTTAAATGTTTATATGCTTTCTTTTGGCTTCCAGTGGCGCGTAAATGTTTTTCAAATATTTCCATCCTGTGCTTATCGTATTCTTTTGTAAGTAGTTTGTAATTTTATATAGTTCAGAAAGTTCTTTTTTCTCTTCTTTTGATTTAGAGGATTTATATTGTAGATCGGTGCGTCTTTTTATTAGGTTTTTAGTTTCTTCTGATATTATTTCTTTCTTTGTTTTAATAGGAGTAGTGTTCTTTAAACTTTCTTGTATGGATGACTCTATCTTGAAATAATATGACTCTATGTCATCATGTATATGAATCATTCGATTTATAGCTTGCTACAGCGACTTTTTGTTAAAATAAAATACGGCAAACTATATAACAATTTTTATTGCGTTTGTTAAACTTTAATTCTACAATGCGGATGGTAAGGCAGACAAGAAAGGCGAAGAAATTTATATAACGATTGAAAATAACGAAATCGGTAAGCGCGGTCAAAACTAGCATAGGTCCGGCGTAGAAAGCGGTTAGCGGGGCATTGCGGCGGCCGGCGGTCGACTGATGCTCCTCGGCTCCTCGGCTCCGCCCACTTGTGACGTCACGCGCTAATGGATAACGCGCCGCGCTGCGCTAGCGCCGCTCGCGGCTTGCGGCCGCTGAGATACAACTTCGTGTGCACTACACCACCCCCTTCGGAGACTTATTGTTCAACTGTAAAATAATCAGGGAACCGGATTTTACGTCCGTATGATGAAATTTTAGCAGGGAAAGGAGTTTGAGGAGGGGGTTTGGTTGTCGGTTCCTGATCCGACAATATGTAGGCAGGTTTAACACGGTCAATGGATACTGTGACCGGTCCTCTAGCAGTATGTACTGTAATTGTTTTGTCAGACTGTTCCAAAACTTTTAAAGGGCCTGTGTATGGTGCTTCTAAGGCGCCTCTTAATGTATCCTTCCTTAGAAAAATATACTCAGAATTTTTCAGGTCTTTATGTATAAAAATGTTTTTAGTACCATGCCTCGATGCGGGCACTGGTTTAATTTTTGAAATATGTTCTCTAAGTTGAGTAATAAATTCTGATGACTGATTAATATCTTTAGAAACTGAGTGAAAGAACTCACCAGGCATTCTCAAAGGCTCACCATATACCATTTCCGCAGGCGAGCACTGAAGATCCTCCTTGCATGCCGATCTTACTCCCAGCAGTACAGACGCGAGCACATCTGTCCAGCTTGTGGTTTCATGAGCCATAATGGCTGCCTTCAACGTGCGATGCAGTCGCTCTATCATACCATTAGCTGCTGGGTGGTACGCGGTTGTATGCTTCAGCTGGATGCCGCACAAATCTGTTAAAGACTTAAATAATTGTGAGTTGAATTGTCGACCTTGGTCTGTGGTTACAGTCTGAGGGCAACCGAATCTAGAAATCCACGTATTGTAAAACGCTTTTGCGACTGTTTCTGCAGTTATATTGTACAGAGGCACGACCTCCGGCCAACGGGTAAATCGGTCAATGGCTGTTAGGCAATATTTAAAATCCGATGATGGTGGGAGTGGTCCAATCAAGTCTATATGAACATGAGAAAATCTGGAACCAGTCAGTTTAAAAGTGCCTAGTGGTGATGATGTATGTCTTTGTATCTTTGAACGTTGACATTTTTCACAAATTTGAACCCAGGTACGACAGTCTTTCCGTACAGAAGGCCAAACAAACCTCTCAGTAATCATTTTTGTGGTAGCTTTGACACCAGGATGACTAAGTCCATGCATACTGAGAAAAATATCTCGGCGGAATGCCTTTGAAACATAAGGACGGGGTTTCTGTTGAGACACATCACAGAACAGTAATAAATCTGTACCTGGAATAGGGACTTGCTCCAATTTTAGCGATGAATTTTCGTTGAGAACATGTTTTAACTCTGCGTCATCTTCCTGCGCCCGTGCAAGTGACACGGGATCCGGTGGACTTGAGAGGCTTTCAATTCGTGACAAGGTATCGGCAGTCAGGTTATCCTTACCTGAGATGTACCGGATATCTGTTGTAAACTGCGAAATATAGTCCAAATAGTTAAATTGACGTGGAGAGCATTTGCGGTCTTTTTGTTGGAAAGCAAATATTATTGGTTTATGGTCCGTAAATATGACAAAATGATGACCTTCGACCATGTGCCTGAAGTGTTTTACACTTTCGTAAATTGCCAACAGTTCGCGATCGTATGCGCTATAAAGGCATTGAGTTTCTGTAAGCTTATGTGAAAAGAAACCAAGAGGCTGCCAATGACGTCCAACTAGCTGTTGCAAAACTGTGCCAATAGCTATATTTGAAGCATCGGTGACGAGAGCGAGCGGTGCATCTGGAATGGGGTGTGCTAACAAACTTACATTAGAAAGGTTCATTTTACATTTTTCAAAAACTTGCAACAGTTCTGGTGTCCAGGTCAGGGCCGTTGAACCCTTGACTTTTGGACCTGCCAGCATAGCATGGAGTGGTGCTTGATCCTCTGCAGCATTGCGTAAAAATCTTCGGTAGAAATTTATCATTCCCAGAAATCGTCTGAGGCCTCTAGCAGTGGCGGGAGGAGGGTACTCCTTTATAGTGGATATTCTGTCATCCAGGGGGCGGGTACCTTCTGAAGAAATAGTGTAACCAAGAAAAACAACCTCATCTTTCCCGAATACGCATTTCTGTGCATTTAATAAAAGACCGTACTCACTAAGGCGCTCAAAGAGTTGTTTTAGATGTTCCTGGTGCTCAGCATGAGAATGAGAGTAAACCAGAATATCGTCGATGTAGGAATAACAAAAATCCAAACCACGCAGTACCTCGTCTAAAAAACGCTGGAAAGTTTGTGCAGCATTCCTTAGTCCAAAGGACATATAGGGGAATTCGAAAAGTCCGAAAGGAGTCGTAATTGCTGTCTTCTGGACGTCTTCTTTATAAACCGGTATTTGGTTATAAGCCTTTACTAGGTCTAGCTTAGAGAAAACGTTACATCCTGCAAGCCTATTCGAATAATCCTCAATATGGCGGATTGGGTACCTGTCTGGTATAGTTCGGGCGTTTAACGCCCGGTAATCGCCGCAGGGTCTCCAACCGTCCTGTTTTGGTGCAAGGTGTAATGCAGATGCCCACGGTGAGTCTGACCGACGAGCAGTACTATCACGTAGCATCTCCTCGAATTGCTCCTTGGCGATCTTCAGGCGTGCCGGTGCTAACCGTCGAGGTTTACAAAACACTGGTGGTCCAGGTGTTGTTCGGATATAATGCACTGTAGAATGTCTTACCTCTCGATCAATGCCGCATGGTCTCGTCAATGTGGGGTACTTCGATAAAAGTGTGTGGTACTCGCTGTGTCCCGATATGGCCTTGACGCTGTGGTGTTGGCATGCCTTCAGCTCTGCTGGACACGTAAGAGAAGTCACGCCGTCGAGCAAACGCTTATGTCTGCAATCGACTAAGAGGTTATAGTGAGAAATAAAATCGACACCTATAATAGGTCTGTCAACTTCAGCCACTACAAAATTCCAGACAAAATCACGCCTCAGTCCTAAATTTAAATGCAACTTTAGAGTACCGTAGGTGCGTATTATTGATCCATTCGCTGCCGTAAGGAAATAATCTGTGGGATTCCTACGGTCCTTCAAAAATCTACGGGGCAGTACGCACAAATCGGATCCGGTATCAATTAAAAATTGCGTCTTGGCAACCCGGTCCGTAACAAAGAGGCGGCGAGGTGAGGGTGAACAGTCGGTTGCCGCCATTACTGACTGTCGCGGCAGTTTTCCGAGGCAAATTTGCAAGGCCTTGTACACTTATTTGCCCCCTCGCCAAATCTCGAATGATACCAACAAATACCTGGATCTCGGTTTCTGCTTGCTGATCGTCGCCGATGCCTGGAACCACTGCGTTGACTTCCGGATTGTCTATGTGGGTAGTTGGCGCGACCACGCCCTAAGTTCATTTGCGCCACCTGATGGTTGAGCTCCGTCCGAATGCGGGTAGAAATGAAATCTTCCATCTTCTTGAAGAGCTCATCGAAACCTGGAGTAGAAGCACTAGAAACTTGATTAGAAAATGGCGTTACTTCGATTATTTTATCTGCTAATTCAGCAACTTCATCTAATCTTAGACCTGTTTGAGACGCTATAATTGCCTGAATATGCGTTGGTAGGCGGCTAACCCATAGGCTTCTTAAAAAATCGTCGTTCACCTGGTCACCGGCTAACGAACGTAAGTGACGCAAAAATTGCGTTGGCTTTCGGTCGCCTAACTCCTCGTGGGTCAAAAGCTGTCGCATTCGGTGATCACGAGATGTGGACAGACGTTTAATCAGCTCGTTTTTCAGCTTATCGTACTTCCCGGTTGCGGGAGGGTTGGTTATTACATCCCTAACTTCACGGGCTATCCTCTGGTCTAGCTGTTGCACGACGGTATAAAATTTAGTAGAATCGATTTTCGTACCTGATGTCTCAAACTGTGCTTCAACCTGGGCAAACCAAATATCGGGGTCTTCCGGCCAAAAGGGGGGTAGACGCACGGCCACGCGGTCAATTGTCGCGGAGCATTCTTCAAACTTGCCGTCAGCGGTAGCCATCTTAACGGTCGACGAACGTTACAACGCGATCACGTCGGGGTCACCAATATATAGCTTGCTACAGCGACTTTTTGTTAAAATAAAATACGGCAAACTATATAACAATTTTTATTGCGTTTGTTAAACTTTAATTCTACAATGCGGATGGTAAGGCAGACAAGAAAGGCGAAGAAATTTATATAACGATTGAAAATAACGAAATCGGTAAGCGCGGTCAAAACTAGCATAGGTCCGGCGTAGAAAGCGGTTAGCGGGGCATTGCGGCGGCCGGCGGTCGACTGATGCTCCTCGGCTCCTCGGCTCCGCCCACTTGTGACGTCACGCGCTAATGGATAACGCGCCGCGCTGCGCTAGCGCCGCTCGCGGCTTGCGGCCGCTGAGATACAACTTCGTGTGCACTACAGACTTTTGTTCTTAGGGCATGAAGGAATATTTCTTGTGATTTCTCGTCAGATAAGTTGATTACTGGGATTGAATTAAAGGTAGTTCGGCTTTTCTTTTGTGTGTTTAGAGTTATTGTTCCTCTCAAAAGTCTATGATCAGTTGGGAAGGAGAATTTGTTTAGGACTTCTATGTTTGTAAAGAGTTGTGAGTGATTACTCAAAATAAAGTCTATTTGGTTTTTGTTTTATTTGTCCGGCATAATCCATGTCCATAGATTCTTGATTTTTTTCTTAAATATTGTGTTTATTATGGTAAATTTATTTTTAAGAGCATACTGAACAAGTTTTTGGCCTCTATGATTTCTTTCACTGTAGCAGTATGGGCCTATTATTGTGTGTTCTTCGGGTTTTCTTTTCTTTGCATTCCAGTCACCCAATAATATAACTTTGCCAGTTGTAAGGCTTCGGGCGTTTTCTATTTGGTCATAGAAGGCTCATCCTCAGTTGCGTCCGATGTGGGTGCGTAAACTTGTATAAGTGAGTTTCGTTGTTACAAAGTTCAAGTTCAGCAGACATATTCTTTCGGATATGCCTATGTAATTTTCAATATTATTTTTGTATTTTTTCTTAATTAAGAATCCGACTCCATGGAGTCCTTTGGACTCCCCAGTGTGACTGAATATATGCTCATCGTAATCAATGATATTGTTACCATTTCTTCTGATTTCTGCTAGTCCAATAATATCATATTTAATGTTCTCTAAAAAGTATTGTAGCAGTGTCATTCTTTGCGGTGATAATAGGGATTTTACATTGTACAAATGTAAAGGTTTTGTTTGTAAAGATCTGGTTGTTGGCATGTTGGAGGGTTATAGTCTAGAGCTCCCGCGGTGACAAGCCGTGTTGGGAGTTCGAGAGAAGGCGGCGTTAGTTGCTATTTTGAATTTTGGTTAGGAGAGCTTTCTTGGGACTTGCCTGGTAATGTAAGCGTAGGTTTCTTTATGATATAATTGTTTATGTTATTAGTCTTGTTTATCTTAGCAGGTTGTTTTTGATTTTGTGTTTCTATGTTCATGAAGTTTTTTGCCATCTCTGGAGATTCTGATAGGTTCCGTTTTTATTTTGAGTTTTTTGCCATTCCGGATACTGTTTTTTATTGTTTTTAAGTAAAATTAGTTTGTCGTATTTTATTAAAGCTTTTTTCTCTTGTTCTTTTAGCATCTCTACTTCGTGCGAAATAGTGATTGTTATTATGTGTGATAGACATATCTATAAATAAATCGTATGCAGAAACGTTATCCAAAGTGAATATTCAGACAAAGTGAAGAAAAAGGATTGATCATAATAATATATGTGTCGACAAACATTATAAAAATTGAAAATAGTAGAACAAATAAAAATCGTTAAAATTGGTGGACTCTAAAAAAAAAAAACAAACAATAAACACTAGTGAGAGTGAAGTTAATAATAAAGTATATTCTGATTGAACTACCTTCAAAGCCAATAAGAACGAGCAGATACAGTTGAAAAATTTCATTACTCAAGTTAATTCAAAAGTTTTTAGGACAAAAGAGGTAGTCTCTGGCTCAAGTATTATTAATACTAATATTAATTTACCTAATAGTAACTTAACTTTGGATAAATTCCTAAATTTTAAAATTAGAAATAATCAAAACAATAATAATAGTAAACTTGTAAACCTGGTGCACCAAAACATTCAAGGAATGGCTGGAAAAGATTTAGAAATTGAGTTATTCATAAACAGTAATGCCATTGATATTTTATTTATAACAGAACATTGGCTTGTAAATTATCAGTTTATGTTTAATTTCAGTGGTCACCAGATGGCTAGTATGTTCAGTAGAAAAAAAGCTATACGTGGTGGCTCATTAATACTTATTAACAAAAATCTAAAATTTAAAGAACGTAAGGATGTTGTGAGCCTTTCTATTGAGCAGACTATTGAAATAGCCTGTGCAGAGCTTGAGCATGTCATTGTTGTATGCGTATACAGACCTCCTAGCGGGTTATATGAAGCATTTGAGAAAATATTGGAAAGTGCATTATTGAAATTATCTGGATCAAGTAAATATATTTTTATTTGTGGTGACTTTAACATAAACTTATTAGAAAACTATAGCACAAGTATTAGATTCAGATCATTATTATATTCATATAACCTCATTAACTTATTCTTAGAGCCAACTAGAATCACTGAATCCACTGCAACATGTATTGACAACATATTTACCAACTGTGTACCTAATCATAAATGTATTATAAATATGTTAAGTTCTGATCATTGTGGACAGTTGGCTTCATTTAATTCGCAAATAAAAAATAATGCTAAGGATTTAAAACAGACATTTGTTCCAATCAATTTGTATCGAATTGAGAAATTCAGAAGTAATATCATGGCAAAGCTCTCATATTTACAATTAAATGATAATTCTAATGAGCTTTATAACAATTTTTTTAAATTAATTAAAACAGAATTTAATGCCACATTTACTTCCAAGACAGTCTATTCTAGGAATTTTCTTAAATTTAATGATTGGGCGACTGTCGGAATTCACAAGAGTAGGCAGAGGTTGTATGAACTTTATAGTGAAAGATCATACAACCGGTCTTTTTCATTTATCAGTTATGTTAGTGCCTACTCTAAACTATTCAAACGTGTATGTCATACAGCTAAATCATTGCATATAAAAAAAAAAATTATTGACGCACCTGATAAAATTAAAATGACATGGAAAATTATTAATTGTGAAACTGGAAGAGTCAAAAATAACATCTCCGACTTTAGCTTATCTATTGACAACAATTTATTTTCCTCAGATCGGGATGTTGCAACTGTTTTTGAAAAATTTTTTGCTGACATTCCATTTTCGACTACTAACTCATTAAATTCCTCTCCTACCGTTGCTGAATCATTATTAAAAAACCACGTGGAAAAATGTAATATTAGCTTTAAATTTAATACAGTAAGTGTAAGTGATGTAATAAGTTCCTTCAGATCACTAGATATTAAGAAAACGGCCGATCTGTGGGGGATCTCTGTCAAGGTAGTCAATTCAATAATTGATGTAATCGCACCCTACCTTGTCACTATATTTAATAAATGTGTCCTTAGTGGCGTGTTTCCTGACCTCATGAAACATAGTAGAGTATTACCAATATTTAAGTCAGGTAGTACATCAGACCCCAACAACTATAGGCCCATCTCTGTACTACCAACTCTTAGCAAGATCTTTGAAAAGTTATTACTAAATCAAATGCTAGTACATTTTAACAATAACAAGTTGCTACACAAGAAACAATTTGGATTTACAAGGGGTCGCTCGACAACTGACGCTGGTGTTGAGCTCGTTAAAAATATTTACAGGGCCTGGGAGGAGTCACAGGATGCCTTAGGGATATTTTGTGATTTATCTAAGGCCTTTGATTGCGTGCAACACGAAATTTTGGTCAGGAAGCTACGTCATTATGGAATTAGGGACACTGCACTCAGTCTTCTGATTTCGTATCTGAGCAATCGGATTCAGAGGGTTGATGTAAATGGAAAGAGATCTCCCGGGTCTCCAGTTACTGTGGGGGTCCCTCAAGGATCAATTCTTGGACCATTCCTCTTCCTTGTTTATATAAATGACCTGCCACATCTCCTAGGTGATAAACTCGAGATAGTATTGTTTGCTGATGATACTTCTTTAATTTTTAAAATAAAAAGACGTCTTTCAATATGTGACGATGTGAACAATACTCTCTCTGAAATAGTAAATTGGTTTAGTGTTAATAATTTAATGTTAAATAGTAAAAAGACTAAATGTATTAAATTCACTACTCCCAATGTAAGATGTGTCAAAACGAGTGTACGCTTAAACGGGGAAGCATTAGATGTTTTAGAATCAACAGAGTTCCTTGGTATGACAATAGACTCTAAGCTCCAATGGGGCCCCCATATAAATAAGTTGGCGAATAGACTCAGCTCTGCAGCCTATGCGGTAAAAAAAATTAGACTTTTGACTGATGTAGATACGGCTCGCCTTGTGTACTTCAGTTATTTCCACAGTATAATGTCGTATGGCATCCTACTCTTGGGTAATGCAGCTGACATTAATACTATTTTTGTACTGCAGAAGAGGGCTATTCGTGCAATTTATAACCTGGGCCCAAAAGATTCGTTAAGAGATAAATTTAAAGAAATTAAAATAATGACTGTCGCTTCTCAATTTGTTTTTGATAATGTTATGTATGTACGCAAAAACATAAACGATTTTCCCAGAAATTGTGACGTACATTCTATTAACACTAGGAACAAGAATAAACTTGTTACTCCAAGTACCCGATTACACAGGGTTAGTAACTCTTTTTTGGGGCAATGTATACGTTTTTACAACAGGATCCCAGAAAACGTTCAAAATTATTCAATTATAAAATTCAAAAGAATCGTTAAAGAGCGTTTGTGTGCTAAAGGATATTACAACACTAATGACTTTTTAGTTGACTGCACACCTTGGGAATGAAATGATCGCCTCCAGGCTGTTTCAAATAACTAAAATATAATTATTATTGTACATGCAAAATGGAAAAAAAAAAATATCCCGCTGAGTTTCTTTCGCCGGTTCTTCTCAGGTCCGAGGTGCTAAATTCCGAACCGGTGGTAGATTTTTGACAATCAATAAGCAAGTGTAAACACTTCTATATTGAATAAAGATTTTTGATTTTGATTTTGATTTTGAATGCTCGTTCGGTGTAAAGGTATGTAAAGGACTGTATTCATCCTACAGAACCGAGATCGATTCCGACCGAGTCCTCAGCAATATCAAATTTATTTTTTAATTCTAAACTACAGATAAGAGAGATATACGATATATTGATTTTAAAATTGTGGTTAAAGTGTCAATACGTATGCAAAAGTTCTCCGCTAGAAAAAAATCATTAACAGTGCAAAACAGTGAAAACAACATATTTCAGGTGATATTCTAAGAAAACAAAGACTCTCACGAACTAAGAACGAATAATAACAGTGCGGGCGTTAATATTATAACGAAAAAGCCAAATTTATAATTCGTCATTATAACCTAAAAGACGTTAATAGACAATATAGACGCGTTGTTTACATAGTGCCAACCTAACAACATCCAACACTGACATTAGTGACAGTGACAATTAGCCCTCATCGACATCGGTGTTGCCAGTAAAAGAAAAATAAATTCTCCACAATAAGTAGTGATTCCACATCAAAACTAAAATTTACCAAATAAATAAAACACTATGGATAAAAATATGGAACTACTTCTTCGAAAGCTCGACGAGAAATTGGATAAACAAGCTAACCATATAACGCAGTCGGTAACTAAAAACGTCACGGAAGCAATAGACGAGAAAATGAATGCTATAATTGAAGAAAACAAATTACTTAACTGGAACTGAAAATTAAATCCTTAGAAAGAGAGAAACGAAAAAACAACCTCGTCTTCTTCGGAGTTGAGGAAATAGGAAAAACTGAGCAAGAATTAGTCGATTATATAAAAGATAGCATAGAAGAATCAGGAGTGCAAATGAATAGTCAAGAGAAAAGTAACGTATATCGAATTGGAAAATAGACTGAAAACAAAAACCGACCAGTAGTAGTCTCCTTCACAACCTAATGGAAGAAACACCTCATACTTCAGAACAAGTCGAAGTTTCCATCAAACATGTATGTCAAAGAAGATTACTCTAAAGAAACTCTGGAAAAGCGTAAACAACTAATGTCTCAAGCGGAGGAAGAAAAAAAGAAGGGAAATATTGCCTATCTAAAACATGATAAACTCATAGTGAAAAAACCGGGGGACAACAGTAGAGATAAAAGAAGGAGAGAACCATCAGATTCTCCGAACCAAACAACACAGTATAAAATTGATTCAGCAAAAAAAGCAACCCATCCACGTCCTGAAATACAGAAAAATGATATTATTAGGCCAAACTTACTAAATTATGTAGAAAAAACAAGATCTCCCTACTCAAATTCCACAAAAAACTAGCTAAAGCCCCTGAAAACCGGAAACAAATAGAAACAACTACAACAAATAGAACAAAACAAAAACAACAAATACATTGTCTCCCAGGACGGTTGGTCTCCGCGAGAGCACTAGACCGAACCCCTCCAGCAAAACGAACTGGAACATTTAACATTGCAACACTGAACACAAGAACTCTGCGAGCAGAAGAAAGTTTACTCGAATTGGACATGGCGTTACAAAGTATAAAATTTGATATCCTGGGCATATGCGAAATGAGAAGACCACACGAAAACATAACAGAACGAAACGATTACATACTATACCAGAAAGGTGAAACAGCAGGCATAAATGGAGGTGGATTCTTAATCAAACAATCATTGAAAAAATATATACAAGAATTGATAGGCATTTCAGACAGGATAGCAATACTCAACATCTATATTCCAAGATACAAAAAACCATGGACAATAATACAAGCATAAATACGCACCCACAGAATTAGCTCTGCAAAGTGAAAGTGATGGCTTTTACTGCGCTTTGTCAGATGTTGTAAAAACATACCATAACAACTTCCTCGTAGTCATTGGTTACTTCAATGCACAGGTTGGTTGCCGAGAACCAGGCGAAGAACTGATAATGGGCATATATGGACATGGAAAGAGAAGTGAAAATGGTCGTCGACTAACTGAGTTTCTACTACAAAACAACTTAACATTACTCAATTCGGTCTTCAAAAAACACCCCAAAACCAAGTGGACCTGGTAATCACCTGATGGTAAACATACAAAATGAAATCGATTTCATAATAACTAATAAACCAAAATATTTTCAAGACACACACATTATTCAAAATTTAAATTTTAATACCGACCACCGCATGGTACGCTGTTGTCTAAAAATGTATCCAACAAAAACAAGCAGAAATAATATTAAAAATAATATGACCTTAGAAAAACATAGAGAAAATATGGACTCTTCGTTCATCACAACACTGAAAGGAATAGTAGACTCGGAAAGAAGCGTCACAGATAAATATGACCTCATAAACAAACAATTATCAAAATTGAGGAAAGTTAATGTAAGTAAAGGTGTAGAGTTTAGTGAAAACACAATGGAGCTCCTAGAAGAAAGAAAATCATTAATGAGAGATAAATCAAAAACTGTAGAGAACCGCAACATAATATCTAGCCTAAGCAAACAGATTCGTGTAAATTTAAGAAAGGACAGGAAAGTAAAGAGGATGACAAAACTAGAAAAAAAATTCCAAAAGACCGGAGGAACAAGAAAAGCTTTCAAGGAATTGAGGGAATACGGAAAGGAGTGGATACCAAAACTAAAAAGCAAACTACTAACAAGTCGCCGAAGAATCCAGACCCTTGCCACAGACTTCTATCGGAATCTTTACTCGAATAATGACACAAATCAAGAAAATAATGCCAAAAATGAGCTCCATACAAGCTACACAACAGCCCCACCATTACTAGTGCAGGAAGTACAAAAGGCCATAGCGTCACAGAAGCTAGAAAAAGCTCCAGGTCCCGACAATATAACAAATGAGCTAATCAGAGTCACCGAAGAAGAAATATCTCCAATCCTAACCAAGCTATTCAATGACATAATAACAACAGGCGTCATCCCACAACAGTGGAATGAATCACATATCATTCTCCTTCATAAGAACGGGAATAAAGATGACATCGGCAACTATAGACCAATCAGCCTAATATCAAATGTGTACAAAGTCTTCGCAAAAATAACTTTAGAAAGGATAACAAATGTCTTAGATGAAAACCAACCGATTGAGCAGGCAGGATTCAGAAAGAACTACAGTACTATTGACCACATCCACACAATCAAACAAGTCCTGGAAAAATACAATGAATACCAGAAGACACTGTATATCTGCTTTATAGACTACTCCAAAGCATTCGATAGTTTAAAACATACATTTATCTGGCGGAGTCTAAAGGAACAACGCGTGGAAGAGGTCTACATAGAACTAATCAAGTCCATATACAAAGAAAGCAAAGGCAGTGTTAAACTAGAGTCAAAAGGAGAACCCTTTCCAATAAACAGAGGTGTAAGACAAGGAGACCCTTTATCGCCTAAGCTGTTTAATGCTGTACTTGAACACATATTTAGAAAATTGGACTGGGAGAGTAACGGTATTAACATCAATGGAAACCGCCTCAATCAATTGAGATTTGCCGATGATATTTTTCTGCTGGAAGAAGATCCCAAAAAGCTGGAGCACATGATAAAAGCCCTAGCAGAAAAAAGCAGAGAAGTGGGCTTAGAAATTAACGCGGACAAAACAAAGCTAATGACCAACTCAATAGAAATCGACATAGAGATCTACGGAACCAAGTTTGAGTATGTGAAAGAATATGTTTACCCAGGACAAATCATATCTCCAGAGGACTCCATGTCTAAAGAAATAAACAAAAGAGTAGCTAGCGGGTGGAAGAAATACTGGTCGTTGAAAGAAATCATGAAGAACAAAGACTTAGGTGTACATATCAAGAGAAAGACTTTTAACACTTGTGTTCTTCCCTGCATGACGTACGGCTGCGAGACATGGACTCTAACAGAAAAACACAGAGAACAACTAGCCAAAACCGTAAGAGCAATGGAAAGAAGCATGTTGGGAACGAGGCTTAGTAATGGGATCAGATATGAGGAAATCAGAAGAAAGACTAAAGTTACGGATATCATATCTCGCATAGAGCATCTAAAATGGAGCTGGACAGGACACATGTTGCGCTGCAAGTTAAACAACTGGAGCCAACAGGTGACTCTTTGGTATCCTAGAGAGAAAACCAGAAAACCAGGGCGTCCAAAGAGTAGATGGAGTGACGATATCCGCCTAACCCTGGGACCATTTTGGACTAGAGTCGCGGAGGATCGAGCTCAATGGAGAGAGCTGGAGGAGGCCTATGCCAAGAGGCACGCCGAACTGCGTGACATATTATAAATAAATAAATATTGTATTGTTTGGTATTTGTACTGTGGTTCGGAATAAAAGGGCTTTATTATTACTTCTCCTTGGAGTTCTTTTCGTTTTTTGAGCACCTCTAATGGGAAGTCTTCTTTTATATAGTAGAAAGTTGTTTCCAAATTCTTTTTGTTTTTTAGTATTTCTATTTTCATCTATGTAGTGTTTTTCACATTTGATGTTCAAAATGTTAGTTATGATATCTAAAACTTTTTTTTCCAAATCTTGATAGCTAATTTCTCGCTCTTCAACTCTAAATAACAGTAGGTTTTTTTTCCTAGTGAACCTTTCAAAATTTTCGATTGTCAATTGTTGTGTTTCCAATTTTTGCTCAAGTTGTAAGTTTTTGTTTTCCAAACTCTTAAATTTCTCATTTATATTGTTGTTGATTGCGTTTTTAACGTCTCCTTTCATGGCTACCATGTCTACTTTTTGCTGTCTCATTTCTTGCATCTTTCTTAACATATCTTTAATTTCGTCCATTTTGTGTTTAGCGCCCTCTGATGACGTGTGGCAGTATTAAGTAGGCTCGAAGGGTTTCTGCTCGGCTTCGTTTTCCTTCCTAGTTTTCTCGTTGTCCGTAAGATGGCGCTTTATGAATTCTTGATCGATGGATGATTTGACGTTTTTGTATTTTCAATGAATCATCAACAACCACTTTTGAAGTTATAATATTAATGTTTCACTCAAAAAAAAACATAGTTCTCAAGATATATACAGTTCTTGTAGACACCATATACGCGGAGACCGGTTTTATAACTTTTTTATTATTTTTATTAATCGTAAATTTGTCACTTTTCACTATAATAGTCTGATAGACCGACACTGGCACTTTGTCTTCAAAATCACTGGAATTGTCATTTCTTCACCATATTTTTAATATTGTCCGTGTGAATTAACTCGTAATATATAAGATTTATCGCTTTTCTACTGTTTTTATGCACTGTTTTATTTTTAAAGTTTATTTCAACACGGAGACGAAGTGAACGGTAGCACGGTGGCGCCTCCTCTCCTAGACGGGGGTACTTCCCGGAATGGGGGTGTTGTGCTACGCAGACGACACTCTCATCACGGCGAGAGGGCGGAACTTTCAGGAATCGTCTCGCTTGGCTGAAGTTAGAACGTTTCTCACGGTGGACTGTATTGGAATGTTGGGCTTGAGGGTATCCATCTCTAAAACGGATGCCCTTTTATTGAGGCCCCCCGAGGGGCATCTATCACCGTCCACGGGACGGTGATTAAGGTGCAGACTCAGATGAAGTATCTGGGTCTGATACTGAATGGGCGATCCGCCCCCACTTGAGTCGATGGTTGAAACGGAGTCACGGCACACTCACATTCAGGCTGACTCAGGTGCTTACCGGGCATGATTGTTTCGGTAAGTACCTGCACCAGATAGTGAGGCGGGAAATGACGCCCGCCTGCCACGCCTGTGGTGCGCCATTGGACACGGCGCGTCACACCCTGATGGAGTGTGCCGCCTGGTTTTCCCTGGTGGTGATAGTCGGCGAAGATCTCTCGATGACGAACGTGATAGCCGCCATGCTAGGCAGCGAGAGGTGCTGGAACGAGATGTATTCGAGTAGGAGTGTGGTCGTTCTGTTCTTCAAAAAGGAAGACAAGACCCTGCTGAAGAACTATCGACCCATATCGCCAATGAGCCACGTCTATAAGCTGTTTTCAAGAGTAATCACGAACCGTCTTGCGCGAAGATTCCACGAATTCAAACCCCCGGAACAGGCCGGGTTTCGGAGCGGATACGGCACCATAGACCACATCCACACAGTGCAGCAAATTATACAGAAGTCCCATGAGTATAATCGGCCCCTGTGTCTTGCATTCGTGGACATGAACGTGGACACTCACGACTAAGCTGGTTCCACAGAGTGGTTGTGCGAGGCAGAAAGTGTCTTAAAAATCGCGCTGTTGTGGATTTTCGGACATCTAGGTGGTGCGGGTGATATTTGGAATTTTGACGAGATGTCCGAAGGTGAAATTCAGCAGCCGGGATTAATCCGAACAATTCCTCGGAACATTCCCCGTGATAAATTCTGTAGAAGATGCAGAGCAATCCAACATCTCTACGCAAAGCCAAAGGATCAAGCAGATCGGAGAGGGCTTGATCGTCGATAATTCGAGCCGCTCTACGTTGGATACGGTCAAATGGAAGGAGCTGGTACTAGGGAGCACCCGCCCAGAGGTGAGAGCAGCATTTGCGCCTTGTATAGTCTTAGACGATGGGCCGACGTGAAATACTGTCTTGCCTTGCTGAGCACACCGAGCTTTTTTGATGCCAATTTGGCTTTGCCTTCCAATTGACCGCGGAACTGAACGAGGCTCGAAACATCGACGCCAAGTATTCCGATACTAGCTGTGGCGGCTAACGGAATGTTCTCGAATCGTGGAGATACGACAAATGGTGTTTTTTTAGCAGTTAACGCGCAAACTTGCGTCTTTTTGGGGTTGAAATGGACTAGGTTTAGCCGACCCCAGGTCGAGACTTTGTTTAACGAAGACTCGATTTCAGACACAAGTTTGTTCCGGTTTTCTTCGACGTTTTCCCGAGAAATATTAACACGGCCGGTGTATGAGGTGTCTACGGTGCTGTCGTCTGCATAGCAGTGAATGTTACTGATTTGCAACAAGTCATTGATATGCAGGAGAAACAGAGTGGGTGATAGAACGCAGCCTTGTGGAACACCAGCATTGACGAATTTTAAGTCAGAGCATGCACCGTCGACAACGACCTTGATGCTCCGATCTGCCAAAAAACTGGTAATCCAATTGAGTAATTTCCCGGGAGGCCCATATGAAGGAAGCTTCGAAAGAAGCGCTTTGTGCCACACGCGATCGAAGGCCTTAGCTATGTCCAGACTGGCTGCTAATGCCTCCCCCTTGCTCTCAACTGCTTCCGCCCATTTATGAGTCAGGTAAACTAGAAGATCACCGGCTGAGCGACCCCGACGGAAACCGTACTGACGGTCGCTAATCAGCTGGTACTCCTCTAGGTACCGCAAAAGCTGGCAGTTAATAATGGACTCCATTACCTTGGAAAACAAGGAGGTGAAGGCTCTAGGCCTATAATTGGACGGGTCTGAGCGGTTGCCATTTTTAGGGATCGGATGCACCAAAGCAGTCTTCCAGGAGTTCGGGACGACGCCGAATGCATAGGATTGCCGGAAAAGACGCGTTAAGACCGGTGCCAACTCGGGAGCACAAGTCCGTAGCACGATTGGAGGGATGCCATCGGGTCCACTCGACTTATCAATATCCAAGGAAAGAAGTGCTTTACGAACTGCACTTTGCCGGAATGTAACCTCCGGCATCGTGGTATTACACCGCGGGATTGTTGGTGGTGACTTTCCTCGGTTATCTAGAGTCAAGTTCGCCGCGAAGAGAGAGCCTAAAAGATCAGCTTTCTCCTTCGCGGTATGAGCCAATGACTCATCGTCTCTGTGCAAAGATGGAAAAGAGGGCTGACAGAAATTCCCTAAGACAGCCTTAGCGAGAGACCAGAACGCACGTGTTCCTGAAGGGAGGCGCACCAGTCTCTCGCCAATTCTGCCAATGTACTCCGTCTTCGCCCTAGCAATCACGTTTTTGAAGGACCTAGAGGCAGAGTTATATTCCTTTCTGAATGCGCTGGTATTTACATCACGAGACGCCGATGCGTTAGCCCAGTCTTGGTAGCGTTCCCATTTTCGGCGTGAAGCCGTTTTGCAGAAACGACCAAACCAGGGCTGGGACTTGCCACCGATTGGGACCGCAGAATACGGAATGAACAGTTGCATACACTGAAGTACCACATCGGCGACAGAGTCTGCAACAACGCTCGGATCATCCGGCGAGAAACAAACCTGCCCCCATGGGTAGGATGCAAAGAAGGACCGCATTCCATCCCAATCTGCTGACTTGTAGTGCCACACTCGGCGGCAGCCCACGAAACGAGGTCGTGAGTACCGCGCCACCGGCACTGTACTCCGGACGAGACAGTGGTCCGACGAGCCCAGAGGGGGATCGACGATAACCTGGTAGCCATCCGGATAGGAAGTCAGCAGAAGATTCAACGGGGAAGGTATATGATCCTCCACGTCTGGTATTCGCGTTGGCGAGGTGACCAGTTGTGTCAAATCGTATGCTAAAGCGAAGTCGAGAACAGATCTACCCGTATTATCGGTAGTGCGTGAAAAAAAGTGCGTTTCTTCCAAGCCGGCAGTTCTTTCGGAAGTAGAGGACTTCTACGGCCGGTTATACGCATCGCATGCATCTCGGCCTGATCCCAAGCATGAGTATGCTACATTAACACGCCGTTTCAGCGAAGACTTGCCAGAAGTCAGTATTGGCGAAATCGAGATTGCTCTTAAACAGCTTAAAAATGGAAAAGCCCCTGGAGAGGACGGCGTTACAACAGAGCTATTGAAAGCAGGAGGTAAACCCGTACTGAGGGAGCTCCAAAAGCTTTATAACTCTGTCCTCTTCGAAGGGAGAATTCCGGAGGCGTGGAGTAGGAGTGTGGTCGTTCTGTTCTTCAAAAAGGAAGACAAGACCCTGCTGAAGAACTATCGACCCATATCGCTAATGAGCCACGTCTATAAGCTGTTTTCAAGAGTAATCACGAATCGTCTTGCGCGAAGATTCCACGAATTCAAACCCCCGGAACAGGCCGGGTTTCGGAGCGGATACGGCACCATAGACCACATCCACACAGTGCAGCAAATTATACAGAAGTCCCATGAGTATAATCGGCCCCTGTGTCTTGCATTCGTGGACATGAACGTGGACACTCACGACTAAGCTGGTCCACCGGGTTAAAAACCAAAGTTATCGACATAGCCCACCGGATTAGTAAGCTGAAGTGGCAGTGGGCCGGCCATATTTGTCATAGAACCGATAACCGTTGGGGAAAACGTGTTCTAGAGTGGAGATCGCGTCTCGGCAAACGTAGTGTCGTCGAGGACGTCCTCAGGCACGGTGGAGTGACGATTTGCGCAAGACGGCTGGCAGGAGCTGGATGCGAGTTTCCGAAGAAAGACCACAGTGGCGTGCATTTGGAGAGGCCTATGTCCAGCAGTGGACGAATGTGGGCTGATGATATATATGATATGATATATACAGCTTTTGTAATACACCTTTGATGAACTGAAGGGGCATTGCGCAACCCAAAAGGCATTGCGACGTATTCGTATTGCCCCTCAGGTGTCACAAATGCCGTCTTTGCAAGTGAGTTTCAATGAATCGAAATTTGATGAAATCCCGATGCCATATCTAATGATGTAAAATAATGTGCACCTCTAAGATGGTCAATTTGTTCCTCAATACGAGGAAGGGGGAAACAATAGTGCTTGGGTCATGTATTAGAGTTATAGCTTGCTAATATCGTGTTTCGGAATAAAACTCTCAACAAACTATATAATTATTATATATTCTTCAAGTTTAACAATATTAATTGAAAAGGAAAGTAGCGAATACGAAATAAGAACAGTAAGCTGGTACACGAGAAAAATAGAAGAGAAGATATTGAAAGCGTAAGAAAGTTTAAAGAAATACTATAAGGCGAAATAAAAGCGTATTAAGCGGGCACGATAAAAGCGGACACAGGTTCGACGCGGGGAAGCAATAGCGGTCTACTGTGGCAGCCGTGGGTCGACTGGTGCTCCGCGGTCCGTTGGCTCCGCCCACTTTCGCGCGTCACAAACTGGATATAATAGTGGGATCGAGACGGCCAGTTTGCATCGCTCGCAGCCCGTCGACAGTGGTCACCACACCACCCCCCTTGAAGAATCATGGTCCAACTGTAAAATAATCAGGGAAACGAATTTTACGTCCAAATTTGGAAACTTTTGGAGAGAAAGGAATAGGTGGAAGGTGAGCTATCGGTTCCTGATCCGACAAAATGTAGGCAGGCTTAACACGGTCAATGGATACTGTGACCGGTCCTCTAGCAGTATTTATAATGACAGTTCGTGTCGGTCTGTTCCAAGACACGGAAAGGTCCTGTATAAGGTGCTATCAGTGCGCCTATTAGAGCATCCTTCCTTAGAAAAATGTACTTAGAATCTTTCAGGTCTTTATGAACAAAAACTTGTTTGGAGCCATGTCTCGAAGCTGGTGTTGGTTTAATTTTAGATATATGATGTCGAAATTGGTCGATGAAATCGGATAAAGTTGCGGTGTCACGAGTAACTGAATGAAAGAACTAACCGTAACCGCAATGGCTCACCATATACCATTTCGGCAGCAGAACATTGAAGATCTTCCTTCCAAGCTGACCTGATGCCTAAGAGAACGCTTGGTAGAATGTCTGTCCAGCAGTTGGTTTCATGAGCCATGATGGCTGCCTTCAGGGTACGATGCAGTCATTCAATCATACCGTTGGCTGCTGGATGATAGGAATAAGTGTGTTTCAGCTGAATACCACATAAATCTGTAAGTGACTTGAACAATTGAGAATTAAACTGACGGCCCTGGTCTGTGGTTACTATCTGCGGGCAACCAAATCGAGCGATCCAAGAGTCGTAGAAGGCTTTCGCTACCGATTCAGCTGTTATATCGTACAGAGGTATGACCTCAGGCCAAAGAGTAAATCTATCAATGGCCGTGAGACAATACGTAAAGTCTGCTGATGGTGGTAGTGGTCCAATCAGGTCTATGTGGACTTGTGAAAATCTTGAGCCAGTAAGATTAAAGGTTCCTAAAGGTGCAGATGTGTGTCGCTGTACTTTTGAGCGTTGACATTTCTCACACGTCTAAACCCAGATACGACAATCTTTCCGCACTGAGGGCCAGACAAACCTTTCGATAACTAACTTGGTAGTAGCTTTAACCCCTGGGTGGCTAAGTCCATGTATACCATTAAAAACGTCACGTCGTAATGTCTTCGAAACATAAGGACGAGGCTTTTCAAGAGAGGTACGCAGTACAGTAAAATTTCTGTACCTTGAATCGGGACTTGCTGCAACCTTAATGCCGAACTACTGTCAAGGAGTTGTTTCAGCTCTGTGTCCTCGTCCTGCATACGCGCCAGTGTCTCGGGACTCGGTGGACTGGAAATTGCTTCAATTCTGGATAAGGTATCAGCAGTCAGGTTATCTTTCCCTGAGATGTGCCGGATATCCGTTGTGAATTGGGAAATAAAATCTAAATGATTAAATTGGCGGGGGGAACATTGACGATTTTTTTGTTCAAAAGCAAAGGTAATTGGCTTATGATCGGTAAATATAATAAAATGGCGGCCCTCAACCATGTGTCTGAAATATTTCACACTTTCGTAAATGGCTAGCAATTCCCGGTCATACGCACTGTACAATGATTGGGTTTTATGCATTTTCCGGGAAAAGAAGGCTAATGGCTGCCAATGATTGTCAACCAATTGCTGCAGAACCGTACTCATTGCTGTATTTGACGCATCTGTGACTAGGGCAAGCGGTGCATCTATAACTGGGTGTGTTAAAAGGCTAGTATTAGAAAGATTCGACTTAAATTTTTCAAAAATCTGTAACAGTTCCGGAGTCCAGGTCAGGATCGTTGCACCCTTAACTTCTGCACCGGCCAACATAGCATGTAGTGGAGCCTGATCCTCGGCAGCGCTGCGCAAAAATCGACAGTAGTAATTAACCATGCCGAAAAATCGTCTTAGACCTTTTGCTGTTTTCGGTGGAGGGTATTGCTCGATAGCAGCAATCTTGTCCTCCAGTGGGCGGGTACTATTTGCAGAAATAGTGTACCCCAAGAAAACAACTTCTTCTTTCCCGAACGAACATTTCTGTTCATTAATTAAAATACCATAGTCACTGAGACGCTTAAAAAGTTGATCTAGATGCTTCTGATGTTCTGCATGAGAGCGAGAGTAAACTAGTATGTCATCAATATAGGAGTAGCAAAAATCTAAACCGCGAAGTACCTCATCTAGAAAACGCTGGACGTTTGGGCCGCGTTCCTTAGACCAAACGACATAAAGGGAAACTCGAATAGTCCAAAAGGTGTCGTTATGGCTGTTTTCTTTATGTCTTCCTCAAACACGCGTATCTGGTTAAAAGCTTTAACCAGATCTAACTTAGAAAAAACTGTGCAGCCCGCGAGCCTAAGCGAGTAATCTTCAATATATCGAATCGGGTACCTATCTGGTATAGTACGATTATTTAGTGCGCGGTAATCCCCACAGGGTCTCCAACCATCATTCTTTGGTGCTAAGTGCAAAGCAGATGCCCACGGTGAGTCGGAGCGTCGAGCAATGCCATCCTGCAACATTTCATCAAACTGCTCTTTAGCCACTTTTAAGCGAGCTGGTGCCAATCGTCGCGGTTTGCAATAGACAGGTGGTCCAGGAGTAGTGCGGATAAAATGAACAGTAGAATGTTTTATCTTCATTTATATTCAGATGATAGTATGAAGAGTTTAGAAGATCTGGATGATACTTATGTCTCTCCAAGACATATATGTTTGGAACAGGAAGAACAGAGAAATGTCACATTACGTCCACGTCGAAATAAAAATCTGGCAAGCAAATTTCACAGAATTTGAATTACCTGAGACAAATGAAGAAGCGATGAATAGTCCAAATTGTGATCAATGGAAGAAAGCTGTGATTGAAGAGCTTCAATCACATGAAGAAAATCGAACTTGGAACTCTCTGAAGACATATACATGGAGGTGCCAGAGGGTTTGAAAACACACTCTTCAAAAGTATGTAAGTTAAACAAATCTATATATGGTCTTAAACAATCTTCTAGGTGTTGGAATAAGAAATTTTGTTCCTTTTTGGACAAAAAATGGTTTCAAAAAATGTCCATCTGATAATTGTATATTTGTAGGATATTTTAAAGATGTAAAATTAATATTAATTCTGTGTGTTGATGATGGACGATGGATGACTACTATCTAAAAGTAAAGTTGTATTATCTGAAAAGTTGAATATTCTTAAACAAAATTTTGATATAAAGATTTTGAATGTTGATTCATTTATTGGTATGGAAATAAATAAGTAAAACAATTGTATAAGAATAAATCAAAGACAGTACATTGAAACAATAATAAATAAATTTAGTTTATCAGATGCAAAAAGTTGTAATACCCCCGCTGATGTAAATGTACATTTAACTAAGAATATAAATAATGAACCTATTAGTTTTCCATATAGAGAAGCAGTGGGAGCATTGTTATTCTTGTCATGAGTATCTAGACATGACATATCATATGCTGTAAATATTGTTAGTAGATATATCATTAACCCAGGTCACTCACATGTTACAGCTGTAAAAAGATTTTTGCGTTATTTAATGAATTCCAAAGATCAAAAGTGTATCAGGGTAATGTTAAATTGGTAGGCTATTTTGACTCTGTCTTTGCAGGCGATAGATACTAGGACATCTAACACAGGGTATATATTCTTACTGAATGGAGGTCTTGTGACATGGTCCAGCCGTAAACAAAACACTGTTGCGTTATCAACAACTGAGTCTGAGTACATGGCTGCTAGTGAAACTACCAAAGAAATTTTATGGCTTAGGCAATTTCTTTGTGATATTGGGGAGCCACAAGGCATTATTACTTTAAATGTCGATAACCAAAGTGCAATTAAATTAATAAATAACCCTGTTGTCCATAAAAGAAGCAAGCACATACACGTTAGATATAATTTTAATAGAGATAATGTTGAAAAGAAAATTGTTGATATTAAATATGTAGAGAGTTCAAATCAATTAGCTGATTTCTTAACCAAAGCTTTGCCTATAAATAAATGGAATTCAAATAGAGATAGGATCTTAAGTAATGTTCCAAGTTTGATTTAAACTATAAGTGATTCTGTATATGAATAAGAAGAGATTTTTTTATATCTACCTTATAAATTTAAGTGGGAGTGTTGAATAAATAAATTTATAAGGTATATATTAGTTTATATATAATAGTAAATAAAGTGTTTAGTTTAAAGAAATCTAACAAGAGTTTTATTGGAATACTGCCCAATCTCAATAATAAAACTCTACAAAAAAAATACACACATAGTATCTACAAAATAAATATTGATCTATATTATCTATAGTAAAACATATAACTAATAATGGTGCATAACAGAAGTCATGGGAATTTCTGACAATATATGCTCACGTAGACGAGTCTTAAAAGTAAATTTAGAGGTAGATTGTCTAATATGTTCGGGTACTTTGTTCCATAATCGGACAGCTTGAACGGAGTAGAAATTCGATTCGAAACCGGAAGTATAAGTAGGAACAGAAAGAAGGTAAGAATCCTTTGAACATAGTTGACGATTGTGATTATCACACAGAAATTTGAATTTCCCTTTCAAATAATCAGGAGAGAAAGGATCAAAGAGAATAGAAAAAAGAGATGAAAGTAATCGGAAGTCTCTACGTTGTCGAATTGCAAACTATTTTAATTTATCACGATACTGATAGATATGGTCGAACTTACGAAGACAGAAAATGAAGTGCAAAGAGTTATTTAACAGACGGTCAAGTTTATCTAAGTGATTTTCGTTGAAATCGTAATAATATACGTTTGCATAATCAATAATGGGAAAAACCAAAGCGTGCACATGTAAAATCTTAGTCTTGGTGGGAAGAAAATTTCGAAGTCGATTGAGACACCTTAACGTGGCTGTGACTGAGCGACTGATATCAGAGATATGTACAGACTAATTTAATATGGAATCAATATGAAGACCAAGGTTTTTTACATGATTGCGATAAGGAATATTGATGTAATTAAACAAAACGGGAGGTAAAGATGATGAGCCTAGATTGGTGAGAAGGCGAGAGCTCCCAATAACGATCGCCAGACATTTTGATGGATTTACCATTATTCCGAATTTTTGAGACCAAGTTTTAGCTAGATTATTATTAATTATATGCAACAGTATAATTTATATCATCCAACTTTGTTTGACGGTGGAGCTGCAAGTCGTCGGCGTAGAAGTAATAAGAACAGTTGATGTAAATTGTGAGGAGATTTATAAACAGAGAGAAGATAGGGGGAGATAAAATGGCACCTTGTGGTACGCCAGTATGAAGGTCAAACCAATCAGAGAGAGATTGACCCAATCTTACTGCTTGCCGGCGGTCAAGAAGATATGATGAGAAACACTCCAAAACTAATGGCGAAAACTTGAGATGCTCGAGTATAGCAAGGATAATATCATGATCAACCATGTTAAAAGCATTAGAGAAGTCGATTAAGACTAAAATAGTGACCATTCTATTCTCCATACAATCCCGAACATCCTACGTGACTTTCAGAAGAGCGGTAGTAGTGCTATGGCCGGACTGAAAACCTGACTAAAATGAACTAAGAATGTTGTTACCATAAACGAAGGAGGTCACTTGTTTGTAAACTGTAAGTTCGAGAACTTTGGACAAAAAGGGAAGGATCGAGATAGGCCTAAAATCAGTTAACTGGCTAGAGACTATTATTTAAGTGGTAGAGCCAAGCTACACCAACACCAGTAGCTCAAAAGGGCCAGGCTCGAACCGGGTAATTACCATGCTCTCACAGAATACCGTCGTGAAATAGCAGCATATTAATGCTGCTATGTTTCGTCAGGTGAGTGAAAGTTCCGGATGCCCATAAATGGGGATTGGTCTGGGTGGTTGTGCTATATTAGACAGCCGTTTGGGCTCGCAAGTTATCGATGCATTGGGTCACTTGTCCTGGAGATCAGCGGGATCCGAAGAAACGGTGTTCCGCTAGCCGCCCGTGATTTGTAGGGGGCCCAACTAGCGTGCTAGCCCCACGTGAAAGACTGCCCCGCCGGCCACGCATAATCCCGGAGTTGCTCCATCGTGCCGGTTGGCGACCGGATGGAGAGCATCCGATGGCGACTCCCGGGGGGGGTTCGGGCGTCCCCGCGCTCTCCAAACAAGTTCCCCATCGGTGTATTGGTCCTTACGGGCTCCTGGTGTGGTACTTTTTCCCAACTTCTTTCCCCTTCCCCTATTCACTCTAACTATGAAAAGAATCAAAAAGAAAAGTAAGTTTAACCAGCGGTTGCACTTTCTCTCCCTTAAAGTGCATTTCTCTAATATCCGAGGATTGCACTCAAATCTCAATGATGTCCATCACCATCTCGAGACTGAGAGATCTCACTTACTCTTTCTAACGGAGACGCAGATCTGTAACCCGTCCGATCTAACATACCTGCACTATCCAGGATATGTCCTGGAGACCCAATTCCGTGCCCATGCAGGCGTGTGCGTATACATCTGGGACGAGATCTGCTGTCAGCGTCTTCGTAACTTGGAGGTTCCTGACCTTTCTGTTTTATAGGTTCTTGTGAATACTGGCCTTGATCAAATAGTTTACGCTAGTGTCTACCGTTCGCATAGCGGGGACCAGGAGACGATTAAATAAATATTGGACAACATCACATACATTACTCTGATCCCAATGTAAGTAGCTAAAGCACTTGTGTTATGGAAATCAGAAGTAACGACGGTACCACAAACACCCAGACCCAAGACAACATAGAAAACTAATGAAGTTTTTGCTACATCGACTTGGCCGGGAATCGAACCCGGGACCTCGGAGTGGCGTACCCATGAAAACCGGTGTACACACTACTCGACCACGGAGGCTTTTCAACCATCTAAGTGAAGCTGCAGATTCGGTCCATCGACGCTTTCCATCTGCGCAGTTGGTGTTTCTTGGGGACTTTAATGGACACCATAAAGAGTGGCTGTACCCGTATAGTGACACTGACCACGCTGGAAGAGAGATCTACAAATTTGCAATATCTTGTGGCCTCTCTCAACTCGTCCACGAACCCATTCGTATTTCTGACGTCGTGGGCCACACTGCGTATTGCCTGGACCTTCTGCTGACAACCGATCCTGACAGATATTCGGTTTATGTTTCACCACCACTCGGGACATCGGATCATTGTATGGTGAAATCTGTGTCGCACTACTCGCCTCCTGACACTAGTCCTGAAGGCACTAGGCGAATATGGCGATACAATTCAGCGGATTGGGATGAGATGCGTGACTTTTTCGCCTCTTATCCTTGGAGGCAGGTATGTTTTTCTTCTAAAGATCCATCGTGCTGCGCAGATGCTGTCTCGAGTGTGATTTATCAAGCTATGGAGTATTTTATTCCTTTTGCTGAAGTATGCCTTGAGACCAAAGCTCGCCCGTGGTTTAATGCTGAATGCCTCTTAAGTGAAAAGCGTAAGCATGAAGCCTATTTGTCCTGGGCTGACGCTCGCAAAAATAAAGCTTTGGATGTCCAGGTAAAGAAGAAAACATACAACGCAGCTACTAAATCCTGTAAAAAAGCGATAAGAAAAGCTCGTTTTGACCACATTGGCCGTATAGGGGAAAAGTTAGCTTCTTTTCCCTCAGGGAGCAAAGCTTTCTGGAGCCTCGCCAAGTCGGTTGAGAAAAACTTCTGTCGCTCTTCGCTGCCTCCTCTGGCCCACAGCGCTAAGGAGAAGGCAAATTTATTTGCCAATCTCTTCGCAGAGTATTCCGTCTGGACAGCAACGGTAAGTGTCCACGTTAGTTACTTCGTTTGGCACTAAAATGAGCGCCGTTAAAATCCACCAAAAAGAGTTACTTAAATGTTTGCTGAACCTGGATGTTAATAAGGCCAGTGGTCCTGATGGCATTCCAGCAGTGGTACTGTAGTGTTGTGCACCCGAGTTGTCTCCTGTTCTGACTCATCTATACCAACTCTCTCTAGAAACTGGTAAAGTTCCGAGATCCTGAACGCTTGCTAATATTCAGCCTATTCCCAAAAAAGGAAGCCGTGCAGATCCAGCCAATTACAGACCTGTCGCGGTCACCTCTATAATCTGTAAGATTATGGAGCGTATCTTAAATAATCGTCTCCTGACATATCTTGAAGCAAACGAGCTCCTTAGTGATAACCAATATCTATTTCGCAGGGGACGCTCGGCCGGAGATATGCTAATATATGCCACCCACCTTTGGAGCACACAAATTGAGTTTATGGCACAAGCGGCATCCAAGAAATTATCAATTCTTTCAAAGGTTCGGCGGTACTTCAGCTCTGAACAGCTGCTTAATCTTTACACTGCCCAAGTTCGATCCCGCATGGAGTACTGCAGTCATCTCTAGGACGGTGCAGCCAAAAATCATCTGGAAGCCTTGGACTCAGTTGACCGAAGAGCCCGTAGGTAAATTAACAACGACAAGCTCTCAAATAGCCGACTACACACCCTTGAGCATTGTCGTCGAGTTGCCAGCTTATCGGTTTTTATAGGATACACTTCGGAGAATGCTCGAAGGCTCTTTTCGAACTGGATGAGCCATCTCCATTCGTTTATCGGACTACTAGACGCAGGCAAAAGTTTCATCCATACGTTGTTGACATACCCAAAAGTCGAACTAAACGGTTTGATAGCTCGTTTTTGGTGAGAGTCGCCAAAATTTGGAACGACCTGCCTGGGTCTATTTTTCCTGATGAGTTGAACTCTGGAGCCTTTAAGAGTAGAGTGAACAGGTTTCTTTTGAATGGGCATGTACCACATTCGTCTTCATCTACACTTTCCATCGGGTGTGATGGAAGACAAACACCTATTCCACTACAACGATAAAAAAAAAGAAAAGACTTTAGGAAGAATAATGACAAAAGCCTTGTGCCAAATTATAGGGGACATCCCGGATGACATGGAAAAGTTAACAATGTAAGTGATAGCGGGCAGTACTTTATTTACAATAACAGTAATCATCAAACGATTGATACCATCAAAACCAGTAGCATTTACGAATGTCATCATCAGTTAAAGGAGAAAAGACAAAGTTATCACTTGAAGCAACGGCCATGGATCCAATAATATAATTTCAGAAATAGTCGTTAATTTAATATCTGAGTTTAAAGGCGTAATAGTGGAAAAATGTTGATTTAAAACAATAGGAGAAAGTGTTGAGACAACAACTTTTCCTTCACGCTTGTTTAAGCCCAGGGTTTGAAGGTATTTCCATACAGTGGCCGTAGAAGCATTGGAAATATTACTGTGACAGTAGTGGCGCTTTGCTGTTCTCACCATCATATTACACCTGAAGTGCGATTATGCCAAAACCACGTTAGGATTATAAACAGTTTTCATATCTGAACTCATTTCGATACGACCTTGAATTGAAAAATATTTGGTATTCCGTAACAATATGTCATATCGTGTGAAGCGAAAACTGTGAAGGGAGATGATAGTACAGCCACTTTATTGCTGGTTTTAAAAAAAAACATTTTCGATTAGAAATTTCTAAAAAACTGAGCATTTAAAAAATCAATGACGTCATAATTCATGCAAAATATGTTATAAATATTTTATTTTATATTTTAGAATCATTTGTAACGCATAATTAGACACATTTTATTAATATCTGTCTGAACATAGTACATGAAATTTTGTAAAAAAAAAAATCATATCAATGTCAACAATGTTTAATATGTCAAGCAATATAATTAAATTTGTTTTTTTTTCTGCGGTCTGTTGTATTGTTTACAACACGTGTGTGATTTCTAAATTAGGTTTTTTGTACTAATATCGCTTAGTTTCACTAATATTTGTGTTGTTCTGCGTTGTTTCTTGTGTATGTGAGGTAAGTTTTTCTTTAATAATTTAGTAGTTGGTGATGGAATCTGAGGAGCCCCCGGATGGGGGCGGAGGTGACTCCATATGTCATGATACTGTGATGTCTACTGATGCTATAATTAGAGAAGACACCAAAAAAGTCTTGAAGGCTGCCAAACGCTCTCAAACCGCTGCAGAAAGTATTCTAAACAAACCGATACGACTTGGGAACCTTCAAGAAAAGAGCGTACTCCTTCCTAATAGGCCGGCAACGCACCTGCAAGCCCCCCGGTGTTGCAGATGTCCATGGGCGGTGGTAGTCACTTTCCATCAGGTGAGCCTCCTGCTCGTTTTGAAAAAAAAAAGGAGGCACCCTGGTGTATCCTTGTGTGTATTCAAGTGGCACCGGTTACCGAGAAGCTATCTGGAAGCCGGCTGTCTTGGTATGGACATATTGCGGAAGAATGAGGACCATGTTGTGAGAAAGGTTTTGAGAATGGATGTGGATGGTCATATAGGTAGGGGACGACCAAAGAAACGATGGATGGATTCTGAGAAAGACGATATGGTTAGAAAGAATGTTACTTGTCAGATAACGTCCGACAGAGAAGTATGGGATAAGAAGACATGCTGCGCCAACCGCATGTAAAATTGGGATAAGGGCAGGAGGCCTCTTTGATGTATGTAATTTGATGTATTAACAATAAATATATTTGATTTGATATTTGATATATATATACCGTAAAATGTGCTGCCTTTGCCAAATGGCTACTAATTTTGCCATAGCAAAAAACACCTTAGAATGACTTCAATATAGTTTTTTTAAGGGTATAGATGCCTTCATGTCAAAATTGAATTTGTAAATAACATCACCAAATTATTTATGGAAACCCTATACGTCATTCGATGTCATTTTTGTCAGTAAATGTTTCGTGTGTGAGTGATCTACAATCAAGGTTTTTCGCATGCGTTAACGTTATTTAATACACGTGTTATTAATAGTAAAACATTTGTTGTTAATAATGTTTTTGGTAAATATGTTGAATCAGGACTGCAGCCCAAAAGTGGTCCAATTTTTTTTTTTTATGTTTTTTGTCGATTCCGTGCCGCAACGGTGCGGTGCCGTTTGTCCTCGCCGACAGGGATTACTGCGGCACTTATCAATCGCGCCGCCGACCAACGCCGCCCGATACCGCCGCTGTCGGTATCTTTTGAGCAGTTGCCGCCGCGATTATATGTAACGCGTTCTACAACGACACACAGTTCACAGTAACGCCTCGTGTTGAGCACATGCTCCGCCTTATATTAACTGTACAATAATTGTAATTCGCAATAAATAATTTATACTTTTGGGAAATACTGAGTTATCACTTAAACCCCAAACTGCTATTACGAACATTCCTCGTTGAGAATTATCTTCTCGCAATGTTATGGGGGGGTGAAGCCGAAAAAGCTACGGGAAAGAGGGGACCCCCCCCCCCCTTTTCCTAAATTTGCAAAAAAATTTACATGAGACACCATCCGTTAATGATAAAAAACATAAAAAAAAATTTGGACCACTTTTGGGCTGCAGCCCTGATTCGACATATTTACTGTGTTTTTAGTTGGTATTTGGGTTGAGTGGTGTTACTAACATTTTTACATATTGTAAGTATTTACAGTATTTTAATAATCCGTAGTTTTTAAATTTTATAATGGAGGTTGATCCTCCTCCTGAACCCCCTGATCCAGGTGATTCAATAGAATTAGTTTCCGATAATTGTTCTTCTCGCTCTCTAGTTGTTTCTCTTAAACGTCAAAGTGGTAATGATTCCCTTAATTCTGACTCCAACATAAAGAAAACGGTAATATATCCTATTGCCGCAAATCCCTCTATTCAAACAATATACACCCATCCATCCTACTCTGAAGGCCCAAAAAGTTATTTGGACGATGACAAGGGCCCTTTCATTGTTCATGTGTTGTTAGGGATGTTACCCGGTAGTATTGGTACTGTGAGACTTCAAAATAAAACCACCGAGTATGTACTGCTGGTCAGATAGTGTAATTGTTCTCACTTTATGAAATTACAAAAATTGTATTGTACTTTAGAAAAAACATTTCTATAGCGCGATGTAAAATACATCTAACGCCATCTATTGACGAAATAATAAACTGAATGATTATTTGGCATAATGTTATTCGATCTTGAACATACCGCCCACCAAGGACGTTACTGAAGGAACGTCCTTCCGAGTTTACTTAAAAGTTGTACACATATAATAAGAAACCAGATAAAATATTTTGTTGAATACAATAATATACTGGTTTGAACTAAACTTAAAACTGAACAATAATAACTTAAAAATACTAAGTACCTTAAATTAAATAACAATAAAACATAAAATAAAACTATACTTAAGCTAGGTACATTTAAAGTAATAACATTTAGCAATAGTAAATATTATTTGGTCTCCCTATCTAATACAATTACATTTGTCCTAAGAATAATGAAAAACAACAATAATAATACAAAAGTTGAACTAAAACACATGAATATAATATGATCTAATCACACAAACAAAAAATTAAACATTCTTTTGTTCGGTAATTGGTAAAATGCAAATTTTAGACGTTGGTCTTTTAATTGTATTGGACTTAGTGCGTACTGTGACTACACGGGTAATATTATCACTACCAGGATGTTTATGTAAGATACGACCTAACAACCAACGGCTTGGAGGTAAATTATCTTCCTTTATCAGAACTATGTCACCAACTGATGGTTCAGGAACTTGACAAGACCATTTATACCGGTTCATCAAATTAGACAGGTATTCGTTTGACCAACGTTTCCAAAACGATTGAACCATTCTCTGAACAAATTGCCAACGCGATAAGTGGTTCAACCCTGAACTTTCAAATTGATTATCGGGTACATTCAGTAACGGTTCGCCAATTAGGAAATGTCCAGGTGTTAAAGGTAATGCTTCACCAGGATCAGCGACATGAATAACACTCATGGGTCGCGAATTCAAACAAGCTTCCACTTGGGTCAGAAGCGTGGTCATTTCCTCGAATGTAAGGGTCGAGTCACCTATGACTCTTTTTAAGTGAAATTTTGTTGATTTCACCCCTGCTTCCCACAGTCCGCCGAAATTGGGACTGTGCGGAGGAATGAAGTGCCACTCCGTACCATTCGATTCTAAATGCTCTGCTATAGATGGTTGAATTGATACTAATTCCTGTAACTCTCTTGCGGCACCGACAAAAGTGGTACCGTTATCGCTCCACAACTTAGCACAGTGACCTCGTCTAGACACGAAACGTCTGAAAGCTGCCAAAAATGCCTGCGTGTTCATGTCACTGACTACTTCTAAATGTAAAGCACGAGTAACCATGCATATAAAAAGACATATATAGCCTTTGTACGAACGGTGCCCACGACCCTTCGTTGTTCTAAGATTTATGGGTCCCGCGTAATCTACCCCACTATGTAAAAATGGACGAGCTGGAGTACATCTAACGGACGGTAATGAACCCATAAATTGATTATTTATATTTGCTCTTTGCTTAGCACACTTAACACACTTGTATATGTGGTGTTTGGCTAAGTTTCTAATTCCTATTATCCAGTAGGCTGTCCTCAAAAAAATTATCATCAACTGAAGACCTCCGTGCAGCGTTTTGACATGAGCATCTACTATTATAAGTCGAGTCACTGGACTACAGCGTGGTAGTACAATCGGATGTTTGGTCTGTTCACTCAACTGAGCTTTCTCCAATCTGCCTCTAACTCTTATTATTCCTTTATTATCAAGGTAAGGACAAAGTGACTTCAATACACTTGATTTTATTTGTAAATAGCCTTTATCCTGTAATTGTGTATATTCCTTTGTAAATATTTCCTTTTGTGTTTGTCTTATACAACATTCCAGCGCAGCATCTAATTCTACCTTTTGTAAATACATTCCACGATATATTTTGTTATTTTTCAGGAATCTTCGACAATATGCAACAACTTTCATTAACTTTTTTAATGTAGAATACCTTTCGAAAATTGAATTATTTGGAACAACCGTTACATAAGATTTAACGCACTCTTCTAAATCCAAGTTTAATTTGTCTAAATTATTTGGTCTGTTATAGGATATATTGTCCTTTTTCAGGAATGATGGTCCTGAAAACCATAAATCACAGGTGAGAAGTGATTTCGGCGGTATTCCCCTAGATGCACAGTCTGCGGGGTTGTCCTTTGTCGAAACATGAAACCATTGAGATGCTTTCATGTTCGTTAGTATTTCCGATGTTCGATTAGCTACAAACGTTTTCCATCTACTTGGGTGGTCGTTTATCCAGGCTAGTACAACTGTGGAATCGGTCCATGCTTTAATTTGATCTTTGGGAATACTCAAGATATTAGCTGTTTCGATCAAAAGTTGTGACAGAAGAACTGCTCCACACAACTCTAGCCGTGGAATACTAATTTGTTTTACAGGAGCTACTCTGGTTTTTGCAACAATAAGTGTCACGTGTATTTTACCTTCAAGGTCAATGGTCCTCAAATAAATCACGGCTGAGTAAGCTGTCTTCGAAGCATCACTAAATCCATGCAGTTCCAGCTTCTGATTCAATGTAGTGCCTATCCAACGAGGTATGCGTACGTCGGTAAGTAGTGACAGTTGCTCTCGATAGTCAATCCACTCCTTCACTAACTCCACGTTTAGTTCTTCATCCCAACTAACGCCGGTAAGCCATAACTTTTGTATGAATACCTTTGCTAGTACTATACTTGGGGCTATCCAACCCAAAGGATCAAATAGCCGTGCTATATTTGAAATGATTGATCTTTTAGTTGCAGGTGCAGTCGTCAGCGGCGGGAGATTAACTAAGTACTGGAAGGTGTCTTGGCTGCGGTTCCAGGTAAGTCCTAATATTTTTATTGTACTATCTATCTTGATTTCTACTTCTTTTACTTCTTCGTGTGATATTTCTTTAACCTTGTCTATGTTGTCCATATAAATTATGTCCTTGTTTGTTCTATTTATATATAATTGTCCTTGATCTTTCTCATTCTCCATTTCCTTAATTTCTTTTATTAATTCCTGATTATTAGAATTCCATTTTTGCAATTTAAATCCACCTTTACCTAATAATTCTGTTATTTGTGTATATATTTCTAATCCTTGATCCACTTCGTAACACCCTGTCATAAGATCATCCATATAGAAACAATTGAGTACTTTATCTTTTGCAAGTGGATAGTTGTCTCCTTCATCAAAAGCAACTTGGTGTAACGTCCGAACGGCTTGATAAGGTGCAGAAGCTGTACCAAAGGTGACTGTCGTTAGTTCATAGTCAACAATTTCTTTTTCCGGACAATCACGCCAAAGTATGCGTTGAAACATTGCATCTCCTTCAGCAATTCGGACTTGACGATACATTTTAATTATATCTGCTACCAGTGCTATGGGATACAATCGCCATCTTAATATGGTGTGCCTTAAGTCAGCTTGCAATTTCGGCCCTACCATAAGATTATCATTTAAAGAAACTCCGTTACTGTTCTTCTGAGATGCATTAAAAACTACTCGAATTTTTGTAGTAGTTTTATCGTCGCGTACAACCGCCTGATGAGGTAAGTAAAAAGCTTTATCTTTCTTCATATCATCTTTTGCTATTGGTCTCATGTGTCCTAATGATAAATATTCTTGTATAACCTCTACGTACTTTTCTTTTAGTTCTTTATTATTTCCTAATCTTTTTTCTAATGACTTAAATCTTTTTTCAGCTATATCTCGTGAATTTCCAGACATGCATAGTGTATTCTCTTCACGAAAAGGTAACCTAACAATATATCTCCCACTTTCATCTCTTCTAGTAGTTAGACTATAGAACTCTTCACATGCTTTCTCTTCCGGTGTAAGTATTTGCTTTGTACTAGTTTGTTCTTCTAATTCCCAAAATCTTTTTAAAATATCATCTTCTTTATCTACCTGAGCATGTAATACATTGATAATCTTTGACCTCTCTTTATCTTCGTTATCCACAACACCCGAGATGACCCATCCTAAGGTAGTATTTTGGGCGATTAAATTGCAGGCAGGATTTTTTATTATTCCCTCAGTAATGATGTGGCTGTAAACGTCAGCACCTAATAAAATATCAATTTTATTGGAGGTGTGGAATCCTGGATCTGCAAGACACAGGTTTGTGACACTTAGCCAATTTAAGTTAGTGTTGACGCTACGTTCAGGTAAGTAGGATGTTATTTTGTTTAACACGTATGCCTTCACCGTAAACACGAAGTCGAAATTCACTCTTGATCTTATATTTAAATGTACCATAGACCTAGCAATGGTTGAACTATTTTCACCAAGTCCTGATATAACTCCTTGTATAGGTGTCTTTTTTAGACTAAGAAATTGAACTGCTGCTTCGGTTATAAAACAAGCTTGGGAGCCCTGATCAAGTAAGGCACGGATGGGATGATATTCGCCATTCTTCGACTCGACTTTGATTAGCGCTGTGGCTAATAAAACCTGTCTTGGCTTTGACACCCTTCCTGTCGACAAGCACGAAACTATCGGAGGAGAACTAGTTGAGGAATTAACATTTTCTATCGTAGGCTTCACTGATGTGGTTTGCTCTGATTGAGGATTAAAATGAAGAAGCGAGTGATGGCGCTTCCGACAAACTCTACAAGTGGTAACCTTTTTGCAATCATATACGGTGTGATTACTACCTAAACAGTTAAAGCAGATTCGGTTCTTCATCACAAACTCTCGTCTACCTTCAACAGGCTGTTTAGTAAACTTCTTGCAAAAACAAAGTTTGTGCGGTTCTGAGCAGTATTCACAGCGCATACTTGATGAGTTAGTGGCTAACATTACCTTTGCACCATGAGAATTGTTATAGTAATAATTTTTATTTATCTGCTGAGCCATCGATACCTTTGGTTCTAAAAATTCTAAAGCACGGAAACGATTTTCAATAAACAGTTTGAATTGTTCAAAGGTTGGCAAATCGTTATTGGAATCGCTGGCGCAAACATTTAATTCCCATTGTTTACGAGTTTCACTATCTAGTTTTAGAGTAACAATGTGTATGATAATAATATCCCATGTATTTACGTTAATATTTAAGTTTCTAAGTGCATGTAAACAATCACATGTGGTATCTAGCAATTCTTTCAACGATGAAGCTGACTCGACATTTATTCGTTTTTGACCAAACAATCTTTTTAAAATACAATTAGTCAGATATTTCTTGTTATTATATCGTTTTTCTAATTGAGCCCAGCACTCACTATAGTTAGCGGAAGTTATTGGAGTGTGGCGAATGAGCTGTTCAGCTTCACCAGAAAGGTGACTTTTCAAATAATGCATTTTTTGTACATTATCTAATGAATCATTTTTGTGCACTAAAGATGTAAAAAGATCGTGAAATGTTGTCCATTCCCCGTATTTACCAGAAAATATAGGGATGGCGATCTTTGGTAGTTTAACAAAAGGAGTAACTGGCTTCGACATACCTGAAGTGTTTTCATTTTGTACTGATCCCTTTGTTGAACAGATTTTGTTAAGCGTTGTTTTCATAAGACTTTTATAAACTATATAAGTATTCTCAACATCATCATATATATCACCTACCATTTGTTCTATGTCCTCCAATTTAAATCTTTCATATAATTTAATATTATTCTCTTTAAATATAGACCAATCCGTTTCTAACAATTCTTGCTTGGTTTCAATATATTCTACTGTTAGTCTATCTTTACTACATTTTTTAAAGTTAATTAGACCTTTCTTCATTACATTTTGCGAATCTTTTAAAACATTTATTAAACCTTCCATTTTTAAAATATTCAAATTATGAATTAAGATAATTTAAAAGTATGAATTTTTTTTTTTTTTCCAAATCAAATCTCTAAAATTTTACAAGTGTTTTGAATTTTTTTTTTCGAAATCGGGCATAGGTTCCCCGTTCCTTCGTTTTTTTATAAATTATTCTAAGTCCTTAACTAACATGCTTAAAATTATAAAGTAAATCTAAATTAATCAATAAATTTTCTAAGTTTAAAATTCTTCGTAAATTTTCAAAGTTCAAAATTTCTTCAAATTGAAATATTATTAGAAATTCAAATTTCAAAAGAAAGCTAACTTTTTCACTTTTGATTATTCACCAATAAATATTCAAAATAATGTACTCACAGGATTGCACTTCACACAAACACAATTTGATGACCTGGTGTAAGTGGCGCCCTCTGTAGGTGGCGACACTTTGAACTAATCCGCTGCAGTTGCTCCGTCCGCCCACCAATGCACGGCTGGGGTCCCGCTGCTGCGGCCTCTGATGCGTGTTTCCTTACTGCAGCAATCCACTGCGGAGACACGGGAGAAGCGGCTTCACCGCTCACAAAAAACACAATCCGGCTCGAAGGACCAATGTTAGGGATGTTACCCGGTAGTATTGGTACTGTGAGACTTCAAAATAAAACCACCGAGTATGTACTGCTGGTCAGATAGTGTAATTGTTCTCACTTTATGAAATTACAAAAATTGTATTGTACTTTAGAAAAAACATTTCTATAGCGCGATGTAAAATACATCTAACGCCATCTATTGACGAAATAATAAACTGAATGATTATTTGGCATAATGTTATTCGATCTTGAACATGTGTCCTGGGAAGTCTCTGATCTAGCTTCAGGAACTACTATACGGGCTACCAAATTTGGTCAATTTTTACACACACATTAAATTAGGAGCATCATTAACGATGGCCTTAAGAATGTAGGTCGTAATAAAATATCTGTTGAATTTTCAACAAGCAACGCAGTAAACTCCTTTCTAGCAAACAATATTATTGAAATGTGTAAATACAAAGCTACTGTACCGACTTTCAATGTTACTATAATAGGTTTGATTAAGGGTGTTCCCGTGGACTGGAATGGAAGAATTGGCAACGTCACTCGAGCTTCCCTCTGGATGTGGTGAAGTTTTAAAAATAAGACGTCTTAATAGGAAAACTTACTGACGGTGTTATTATATAGGTTCCAACCCAGTCAGTGGTTATCACATTTAGGGGGCAAATGATTCCCACAAAAATGTATTCTTACCATACTTCCCTTCCTGTGGAAACATACAAACTTCCCACAATCCAATGCCTGAACTGCTGCCTTTATGGTCACATTAAAACTCAGTGTCGATCACAACCTAGATGTTTTAAGTGATCCAAATCCAACACACGTGAGTCTTGTGATGTAAGTAAGGATAACGCCACTTGCTTACATAGCTCAGGTATTCATTTTACAACAGATAGGGACTGTCCTGAGTTTTCACGTCAGCAATCCGTTAAAATTGTTATGTCTCAGGGCAATGTATTATATATTGAAGCATCCTCACGGTTCCCTTCTGTACGAAGATCCTATGCAGAGATTGCAAAAGAGATGTTTACCCCTCCCACATATTCTCCAACTATCCCAAACAAACCTATTCCTTCACCTATCAGATCCTATCGTAAGACTGTTATCATTACTCCTCGCTCAAGATCACCGCTTAGTAAAGGATATGATAAACAAGCCCACCAATCCATAATTAGTAATTGTCCCTCTACTGCTCCCAATGATTGTGCTCTCAATCAAAATACTCTCACCGTAAATAACAATCCCAACGTTTTAGAAATGCTTACTAAAATACTTCTTAGTATTATCTCAACTTGTAATGATATCCCCTTACGCCACGTTACAACGTTGCTCAAGACTTATGTCAATTATTCTCTATCCTTCACAATGGCCCCAATCAGCTTCCTTCAATGGAACTGCAAGAGAATCCGGTCTAAAAAACATGAACTCCACTCTCGAATAAATTTCCATAAACCTACCATTATTGCCATCGGGTGCCAGGCTGTTTGAGGGATGACAGAAGTGATGGTTATGCCGGGAGTGCCATTTTTATACGGCACTCCTTTCCCTGCTCCCAAATTCCTTTATCCCTTCCCAGCCGGCATATTAATGCTGTTTCTGTTAGAGCCCTTAACATCTCTTTTCTTTCCCTGTATATTCCTCATCCTAATCCAGCTTTAATTCCTGATATATCTGCCATCCTTTCCTCTCTTCCTAGTCCTAACCTTGGCATGAGTGATTTAACGCCCATCACACCACTTGGGGTTCATATTTCTGTGACCCATTTGCTCTCTTGTTGATGGATATATTTGATGATGCAAACCTCTGCATCCTCAATAATTGCTCACCAACACGGAGAGGATACCCGAACCAAAACCAAAAATCCGCTGCAGAACTGTTTCTTTGTCCTAGTTTAGGACAAAGAAACAGGATATGGGTTGCAGAACCTTCGTCTAGGCCACATTCACACAGCGAGTGATCACGAACTCTTATTTTTGCTAGATGAGTAGGTGTGCATGAATGGCCGAGGCGTAACCGACAGATAGGGGAAATGACCCAACGGTCAGCGTGCCTGTGAGATGAAAACCTAGGTCGCCTCGGAATATTAGGTTCTAACGCTGAATAATATTTACCCTTAATCGATTTTGATGAAACCCAAAAATAATTCCAGGATTTATTCATTTCAACTTTAGCACGAGTGAGCAAATTCTGAGACGTATTAACAATATGCTCAGATGTACCAGATTGGATAGCAATCTTAGCATATGAGTCTGCCATCTCATAACCAGTGATATCTGAATTGCTAGGAATCCAGACCAGCAGGACTTGTAGCCCTTGTTGATGACAGGACAACAGGACCTCTCTGATCTTAAAAACGATAGAAAGTCTTGTTTTGCTACGTCTTCCTTTATTTTATTTTTTTTTTTTATAGTAGAGGTGGCAAACGAGCAGGAGGCTCACCTGATGGAAAGTGACTACCACCGCCCATGGACATCTGCAACACCGGGGGGATTGCAGGTGCGTTGCCGGCCTTTCAGGAAAGAGTACGCTCTTTTCTTGAAGGTTCCCAAGTCGTATCGGTTCGGAAAAACCGCCGGCGAAAGCTGGTTCCACAGAGTGGTTGTGCGAGGCAGAAAATGTCTTAAAAATCGCGCTGTTGTGGATTTTCGGACATCTAGGTGGTGCAGGTGATATTTGGAATTTTGACGAGATGTCCGAAGGTGAAATTCAGCAGCCGGGATTAATCCGAACAATTCCTCGGAACATTCCCCGTGATTAATTCTGTTGAAGATGCAGAGCGATCCAACATCTCTACGCAAAGCCAAAGGATCAAGCAGATCGGAAAGGGCTTGATCGTCGATAATTCGAGCCGCTCTACGTTGGATACGGTCGAATGGAAGGAGCTGGTACTGGGGAGCACCCGCCCAGAGGTGAGAGCAGTATTCCATGTGAGGCCGAATTTGCGCCTTGTATAGTCTTAGACGATGGGCCGACGTGAAATACTGTCTTGCCTTGCTGAGCACACCGAGCTTTTTTGATGCCAATTTGGCTTTGCCTTCCAATTGACCGCGGAACTGAACGAGGCTCGAAACATCGACGCCAAGTATTCCGATACTAGCTGTAGCGGCTAACGGAATGTTCTCGAATCGTTAAGATACGACAAATGGTGTTTTTTTAGCAGTTAACGCGCAAACTTGCGTCTTTTTGGGGTTGAAATGGACTAGATTTAGCCGGCCCCAGTTCGAGACTTTGTTTAACGAAGACTAGATTTCAGACACAAGTTTGTTCCAATATTCTTCGACGTTTTCCCGAGAAATATTAGCACGGCCAGTGTATGAGGTGTCTACGGTGCTGTCGTCTGCATGGCAGTGAATATTACAGATTTGTAACAAGTCATTGATATGCAGAAGAAACAGAGTGGATGATAGAACGCAGCCTTGTGGAACACCAGCATTGACGAATTTTATGTCGGAGTATGCACCGTCGACAATGACTTTGATGCTCCGATCTGCCAAAAAACTGGTAATCCAATTGCATAATTTCCCGGGAAGCCCATAGGAAGGAAGCTTCGAAAGAAGCGCTTTGTGCCACACGCGATCGAAGGCCTTCGCTATGTGCAGACTAGCTGCTAATGCCTCCCCCTTGCTCTCAACTGCTTCCGCCCATTTATGAGTCAGGTAAACTAGAAGATCACCGGCTGAGCGACCCCGACGGAAACCGTACTGGTGGTCGCTAATCAGTTGGTACTCCTCTAGGTACCGCAGGAGCTGGCAGTTAATAATGGACTCCATTACCTTGGAGAACAAGGAGGTGATGGCTATAGGCCTATAATTGGACGGGTCTGAGCGGTTGCAAATCCGTTGCTCAAACACGTTTTGTTTAAATATTTTTGATTTAGATGAGCAATGAAACAAATCATTAAGTTTGCTTATGAGTCACAGATGCAGATGGTCTGATAAGGGAGCTGATACGGTCTTCCTCATCACTGCATCCTCGGGCGTTGGTTCTGTTAACCAAGGCGTCCTCGGGCGTTGGTTTTGCTAATCAAGGCGTCCACGAGTTCTGGTTTTTATTAACCAGGGTATTATGGCGTTGACTGTGTTAACGAAGTCGTTGATAAACGTCTACACATGTCAAGTCGCCTTTTGCGTCGAGTATTATCGTTCTCGAGTCGCACTGGCGTCGACCGCTTTGGTGTCGAGTCGCCTCATGCGTTGACATATTGTTGTCAAGTCGCATTGGCGTTGACAATTTTATTGTCAAGTCGCCAGGGGCCCGTAGCATGTTTGCTAGGCGGGCAGTCGCGTTGTTTGCGACACTGTTGCAGGTGGCAATTTTCCGCAACAAATTTGAATACACCAAATTTTAATTACAAAAAGAGAGACGTCTCTATGGGTTGTGATGTATGAAAGCTTAGTAATGTCAGAGGTTTAGTGAGTGACGAGTGAATTAAGTGACTGTTGTGTGAAAGGGGCCTACTCGAGATTGAATGGAAATGATGCACTCTGAGCAATTAGTTCTAATTCTTTAATTCTGTTTTTAGGCGAAAATGAAAACTCCAACCAGGCGAGTTCGGTCGAAACTTCATCCGAACTACCCGTGGATGAAAATCTGGAGGCAGGAACATCAAATACCGAGGCTGCTGGCTGTAGCATTACGGTCGAGGGCGACCTACAGTCAGGAGAGGCCGTATAAGCTAAGCTTCTTTAAATCGGACAAACAATTATAAGTTAGAATTCTTTAAAGTCGGGTAGACAATTTTTTTTGCTGCTAACCAAACCGTATAAAAGGGCGATAACAGATGTTCGTGACACATTTTCTTGTCGACAGTTCGAGATGTCGGATCGCTGGTCACGTGAGCCCTTTTATTACTCTTTTGTTTACGTTTATTCCTATTATCGAATTGCTGTGTGTTTTTGTTAAAGCGTTGATTGATATTTTGTTTCCTTAAATAAATTGTAAGAAATAGAAATACAGAGTGTTTGTCATATTTGTTATTTTGTTTTTATCTTAAACCACTTCTGACCCTTACAATATCATAATATTAATTCCCCAGCTATGTAAAAAATAACATTATAATTAAACAATGCGATAGATCTACGAGGCCTGCGACGGTAATTAGAAATATTAGATAAACAGTTGCAAATAAGACGTGAAAAAGTGAACCCGCGTCGCTCGTTGATAGTGCGACTTCTATTGCATATAATCAAATATCAACCTTAGTGATATAGTCACAGAGTAGTTTTTTAAAAAATAATGGAAAACGAAGGTTTTAAATATATTATAACATTCATAGCTAAGAAGTTAATCAATATAAGACTTAAACCAAAGATTACACAAGTGAAAGGTTAAATGTAACTATTTTCTATAGGGCTTTTTGGGCCTCACATTTGGTTTCGGGGTAATCGAAGCAACTGAGGTCTGCTTCCGTACTCCCACCTGCGTTAAGGATGCCGCCTCCGCTGTCACGACGTGACCTACACTGTTGACGCTGCCAACCACCTCCGGAATAGCGTTACCTTCAGCCACTGAGACGACCCGATGGTGCTTGCCGCCAGGACCGACCACAACAACACAGCCGTCTTTCGTCCAGCTGTGCGATACCCCAAACCGTTTACGTGCCGCAACAAATGCTTCATGCCGACCCTTCGTCAGAAATTCGGATACTGTAATACCGCTGCTCTTTAATTTAGACTTGCCGTACCATATCTCGTTGCGGAGCCCCTGATCACACAATTTAACAAAGATGGCACGATGCTTGTCACTATTATTTGGACGACCCAAGCGATGGCACCTCTTAATATTGCTGACTGTGACTTCTGCCAAGGATAGCCGCTCATTTAAAATCTTGCACACAATCTCAGCTGGATCTTCATTGTTGACCTGGGGCTCACCGTGTACAAGCAAAATATTTCGTCTGGACCAAATTTACATGTCCTCCTGCTGCCTGGAGAGTATTTGAAGCTGCACCTGCAAGTTCTCCAGCGCCGTCATCACAAAAGTTCGGAATGCATTAAATTGCGCATTTATATTAGATCTGGACTAGCTGCAGGAATGGATGCCCGAACTTCCCTCTGGAACTCATTCATTTGAGGTGTGAACGTGGCAGCTAGCTGCTCAATCGATTTCTGGAGCTGATCCATTATACTTGTTGCAAAAATTAGTGGTAGTGATATGGCAATTTTTTAGAATACAGTTATTTAGAATAGTGTTAGCTCCTGCTCGTTTGCCACCTCTAACATAAAAAAAAAAAAAAAAAAAAAAAAAAAAAAAAACATAAAAATTTCATGCGACATTTACAACATAGAGACAGTTAGAAGGCTGGGTAAAAAGGGAGTCAAAGTTAGACCGATAGTAATAACATTCAACACCTTAGGTTTTAAAATAAAAATTAAAAAAAATAAACACAACCTTCAAAATACTTCATATTACTTAAAAGAAGACTACCCAATTGAAGTTCTAATTAAACGTAAAGAGCTACAAATACAACTACAGAAAGAAAAAGATGCAGGAAACACCGCTTTTATAAAATATGATAAAATTATAGTACTGAGCAACAAAAAACCCCAACAAAAGCAATCAAGCAAAAGAAACCTATCAGAATCCCCAGAGACGCTCCACCCTAACAACCAAAATGCTCAGTATTATAATAAAAACCCACTCAAGAAAAATAAAGGGGTATTGACGAACTATATAATACAAAAGCCCAAACTAACCCTCGCTCAGAAAGAACCAGCTCAACGCCAATCGATGACCTCAGACCAAAACACAGTATAGTAATTAAAATCGGGCCCTTTTCCAACCTCTAATCTCCCAGCACGGCCGGTCACCGCGGGAGAGTTCGACCAAAACCCCCCAAGAACACTTATCAAAACTAAAAATACAATCTACATTTGCACCCTCAACGTAAGATCATTATCTTCTGATCATAAATATATTGAGCTCAAAGCTGCACTTGAAGATATTAAACATGATATAGTAGAATTGAGCGAAGTTCGCCGCCTAGGAGAAAAGACAACCGAAGACGATGATTACATTTTCTACTACATTGGCCATACAAAGGGACTATATGGAGTAGGTTTTCTAGTAAAGAAGAAATACAAAGATAACGTCACGAAATTTACTGGGATTTCCGAAAGAGTATGCGTACTGGAAATCAGAATAGAAAACCTGTGTATTGCGGTAATCCAAGCACACGCCCCCACTGAAAATTCACCACAGGAAGAAATAGACAATTTTTACGAGGACTTAGCGAAAGCTCACGTTTCTACACCTACTGAGTACATTTTTTCAATAGGTGATTTTAATGCTCAAATTGGAATTCCAGAAAAATGCGAACGTTCTGTAACAGGAGAGTACGGCTACGGCACCAGAAGCGCTCGAGGTACGAGACTGATTCATTACGCGCAAGAACACAACCTAAAAATTATAAATACAATGTTCAATCTAAAACCAAAAAACCGCTGGACATGGATTTCCCCAGATGAAAACACAAAAAATGAAATAGATTACATCATGACCACGAAACACCGCATGATTTCTAAATATGAAGTACTAACATCTTTCTCCTTCGGATCGGATCACAAACTACTAAGAGCAACAATACACCTAAATACAACAAAGAAAAGTAGGCGAAATTTCTCTAATATATCCACTAAGCTAAAAACGCCAGCAGAGCAAGAAATATACCTTACAAACCTCTATGGCTTTATACCACAACTTATAGAGCATCAACACAATTATAACGTGGAGGAATTCTACCAACAAATCACGCACTACATGTAGCTAAGTCTAAAAAACATTAAAGGACAAGAACAAAATCCTATCGGCGAGAGCGCTAGAACTCATGAAGGAAAGAAGCGAACTACAAAATAAGCCCAAGTTAAGCAAAACTGACAAAGAAAAGCTAAAAACTTTATACAAAAATACCAATAAAGAAATAAAAAGGTGCTTCGTTACATACAGAACAACAACTATACATAAACACCTCAATAACTCTAGATCTGCCAAAAAAGTTTACAAAGAGTTGAAACAATTTAAAACATGGGTCCCTTTCCTCAAGTCTGGCAACAGTAAATGCAACTCTCGCACGGAAATCATAAACGCTGCTACTGACTTCTACACTGATCTATATAGTAAGCCAGAATCACAAAATCAAAACATGGTTTCTTATAGCCACACGGTTACCTCTTCAATAAATCAGTTTACAGAATATGAAATATTGAAACAATTAACGAGACTTAAACCAGACAAAAGCCCAGGACCAGATGGAAACACCAACGAATGTATCAAGGTTGCGAAGACCTTTCTACTGTCACCAATAACTATCCTTTGGAATAAAATACCGGAAGAAGAAGTTGTGCCACACGAATGAATGACATCAGAAATTATATTACTATACAAAAAAGGCGACCCAGTATAGGAAACTATCGCCCTATAAGTCTGATGTCTTGTTTCTACAAACTTTTCGCATCATGCCTACTTGAAAGGATAGCTCCAGCCATCGATGCCCACCAACCGATCGAACAAGCCGGTTTCAGAAGCGGCTTCAGCACGATAGATCATATCCAAGTGGTTGACCAGGTGATAGAAAAATATATAGAGTTTAATAAACCCCTATATTTGGCTTTCATCGACTACAAAAAAGCTTTTGACTCAATTTCCCACGAGAGTATTTGGGAGTCGTTGAAAGCACTAAATGTAAATGAAAAGTACATCAATATCCTTAAAAATATTTACTCTAACAGCACAAATCGAGTTAAACTGGATAGAGTGGGCGAAATAATCAACATAAAAAGAGGCGTCCGGCAAGGAGACCCGATCTCACCAAAATTATTCATAGCCGTCTTGCAACACATAATGGGAGAGCTGTCATGGTACAATAAAGGTATTAATATAAATGGAAAATACTTAAGTCATCTCAGATTTGCCGACGATATAATTCTACTTTCAGAATTCCCTCACCAACTAAACAAAATGGTAAACGAATTGAATCAGGCTAGTATAAAAACTGGTTTGGAAGTGAATCTGGAAAAAACTAAAATTATGTCTAACCGCAGCGCAACGCCCATCTCAATAAATAACACTCCTCTCGAGTTCGTCAACCTCCTTTCGTAAAGATAGAAACACCGAAGGACAACATCACATACATTACTCTGACCCCAATGTAAGTAGCTAAAGCACTTGTGTTATGGAAAATCAGAAGTAACGACGGTACCACAAACACCCAGATCCAAGACTTTTTCTACATCGACTTGGCCGGGAATCGAACCCGAGACCTCGGAGTGGCGTACCCATGAAAACCGGTGTACACACTACTCGACCACGGAGGTCGTCAAATCTTGTAATACTAAATCTTGTAACACTAAATTTTATAACACTAAACCTTGTAATATTAAATCTTGCTCTACTAAATCTTTACCTACAACTAATCTCATGTCGATGCCGATAAATCGCAACCTAAAAATCTAGAAAAAACTAAGAATGCAAATCATTCCCTAAATAGTGATACAAAATCTTGTGGCAAAAAATCAAATCTATGTTCAAAAGCAGATATCCCAATTTACGAAAGTAGTATTTTGAATAAAAAGATATCCTTACCACATTCTTTTATAAAAACCCGATAAGCTACAAAACCCCTATGCCTCTTAATTGATACCGGCGCGACTGTCAGCGTAATTAAACGCTCTAGCCTTTGTATACAACCTGACCTATCAAATGAAATAATAAAACTTAAAGGTATAAACGATAATGATACGTTTTGTGAAATCTTAGGGTCGTGTGTAATTGACTTTAATATATTAGGTTCCAATTTTTCTTATAAATTTCATATCATTGATGACGCAATCAACTTAGAATCAGATGGTATTATAGGAACAGACTTCTTACATTTCTTTAAAACGAACATCGATTATTCCACTAAGTCAATAACAATAGATATATTTCGGGTAGGTCGAAATATCAACAACTAAAAATTTTGCTCTTAAGTTTTTATTTCATTAAAATTACATTTTTCTTTAAATAATAATTTATGAAGTGAAAAAGTTAATATAAGTTCCCACATTACCTGGTCCACAAACAATTCTCAACATTACTACAAGAACAATGGATTTACATAGCCAACTCAGCAAGAATATGGATGACATTGTTAAAATGTTTGAATCCCGTATGGATCAATTCGACAAAATGCTCTCACTGACAACACAAACACAAGGAAGCACTAAATCACCGTCCACAACCATTGGAGATATTGGTTCTCTTGCCTCTGACTATGCCGTTTTTAAGGAGGTGATTTGGAAGACACTCGGTATGCTTCATCAGCAATTGCAGCTGCTTTCAGTGGGTTTTGATGTGCAGGAAGCTCGATCTCGTAGCAGAGTACTGCTATTTCATGGTCTGCCAGAGAGTACTGATGAGCAAGTGGAGAGCAGGATTCAATCCGTGTTGCACAATCAATTAAAGCTGACCAGTATCGATTCTTCACACCTGGATATCTGTCATCGTCTTGGCTCAAAGAAAGAAAAACCAAGACCTATACTGGTTCGTTTTATCGCTACAAAGCATAGAAATCTTGTTTGGACTTCTAAAACATCTTTAAAAGGTTCTGGAGTTACTATATCGGAATTTTTAACCAAGCCCCGGCAGGAACTATTTATTGCAGCTCGAAAACACTTCGGTTTGAAAAATTGCTGGACATCTGACGGGGTAATTATTGTCGCGCTTCCAGATAAAAGCCGCAAAAAGATCATTACGTCTGCCGAATTACAGGATCTTTGCGAAAAGTTTCCTCAAGTTTCCAGTGCATCGGACCAGAAAACGAGATCTCGGCGGGTTAAAATTACTACAAAGTAAAGGTTTCTCATATATGTCCATAATTCCTGTCTGCTATCCATTACGTCACTCGTCTTTATATATATATGTGTCCATATAGTTGGCGTTTCGCTGCCATTTAATAATAAGTTATTTTTATTTTTTCTTATCTGTACGTCGGTAGTTTAAAATCTCTTCAAATTCTTTAAATTGTTGTTAAATTTAAATTTACAGCACAAATTAATTCAATTCAATTCTTAGTTTAATGGCTTTTAGTTGTGCCACAGGGCACAGATTATTTCGCCAATGTCACGTAGGATGGAGAAGACACGAATGAGATTGATCGGTATGGTTGAGATAACAAACTCAATTAAATTTTAAAGCCAAGTATAGTAGTAATTTCCTTGTTAATCCGTAACCTAGAACAACACAAACATTAAGGGTTAATAATAGGATATATTACAAATAATTGTTAGTACTCTAAACTATATATAATAAGATATATCACTCAATTGGACTATTCACAACTTAATTTTATTACATTTAATATATTTACACAAAAAAGAACAAAATGGACTAAACACAAACGTCAATAAACATTCAACATTTATAGGACGAGGAACTTTAGGAGGGAGAAGGTCGTAAATGGGATGAAGAAGTTTAGGACAAAGGAACAGAATGTGGGTAGCGGAACCTTCGTCTAGGCCACATTCACACAGCGAGTGATCTCGAACTCTTATCTTTGCTAGGTGGGTAGGTGTGCAAGAATGGCCGAGGCGTAACCGACAGATAGTGGATGTGACCCAACGGTCAGCGTGCCTGTGAAATGAAAACCAAGGTCGCCTCGGAATTTCAGGTTGTAACGCCGAATAATACTTACCTTTAACCGATTTTGATGAAATCCAAAAAGCATTCCAGGATTTAACCATTTGAGCTTTCGCAAGAGTGAGCAGGTCTCGAGAGGAATTGACAAAATGCTCAGATAAACCAGATTGGATAGCAATCTTAGCATATGAGTCAGCCATCTCATTTCCAATAATACCGGAATGACTTGGAATCCAGACCAGCAAAACCTGAAGGCCTTGTTGGTGACAGGACAACAGAGCCTCTCTGATCTTAAAAACGATAGAAAGTCTTAATTTGCTACGAAAAGGATTTTCTTTAATGGCCAACAGACAGCTTAATGAGTCACATAAAATAACTGATTGTTGTATGTTGTGTGACTGGGCATACATAATAGCTTCCAGTAAAGCAATGGCCTCACCGGAAAATATAGAGGTTTCAGGGGGGCATTTAAATAAAAGGGCTTTTTTATATTTCGGTATCCAACAAGCTGCGCCAACGCAGCCGGTCGGTGAGAGTTTAGAGGCATCAGTATATATAGGGAGGTGATTTGGCCAATTTTGATGAAACATTTTTTGAAATTGGACACTAGTATCAGGGGAACCTTTTATAAGACCAAGGTTTGTTATAACGGGGGTATTATAAATAAGGGCTTTAAAGGAGGTGGAAAAAAGAGGATTAGAAGGAAAAGTGGTAAGGGGATGAGGGAGGTTGGTATACTTGAGGAAACTGTTTAATAGGAATGAGGATTTCGGACTGTCTGGGTTGCAAAGGTGGGATAATTTGTTTAATCGGGCCAATAAAGGATGGGAAGATAGCTGTAACAATTTGATGATAAAGCGGTCACATAAGTATTGCCTCCTTATATGTAGAGGAGGGTCAACACACTCAACCTGCAGAGCATTAGTAGGAGTGGATTTCATCGCACCCAAGATTATGCGCAAACATTTAAATTGAATTTTATTTAATTTTTCTGAAGCTGATTTATTGAATGGATCTAGAACAAACAGTCCATAGTCCAAATGACTACGAACTATTGCGTTATAGATCAGCTTCAATGTATAAGGGTGAGCTCCCCACCAAACTCCAGATACTGCTCTAAGGGCATTAATTGATTTTTCACATTTCTTGGCTAAATAGTCAGAGTGTGAAATTCCGTTCAGTCGGTGATCGAGAATAATACCAAGAAATTTTGTTTTGTCTACAAAGTTAATGCGTTGACCCTCATAAAACAAATTAAAGGTAGGTATACGTCTTTTTTTAGTAAATACCACTGCTTGACTTTTGGCTATCGATAGCGATAAGCCATGGTCAGAGAGCCATTGGGATAGGTAATGCAAAGCAGAGTTTAATCGAAATGTTAAATTTTCAATGGAGCTAGATCTATAATACAAAACAGTGTCATCAGCATACTGGAGTATGTTACAAAAATTGTTAACAGACAAATCGAGATCATGGGTGTATATGCTGTAAAGCAGAGGACTGAGTACTGAGCCTTGAGGAAGACCTTTCCAGACAAGTCTGGGGGGAAGTGAGAGATGTTGGTGTCTAACCGTTATTGATCTGCAAGTTAACAGATTACATATGAGATGAACTATCCTCGGTGGAATACTCAGCTGTTGCATTTTCTGCCTGAGCAACGGAAGAAGTACATTATCATATGCAGAAGATATATCTAGAAAGATGCCCACAAGGTACTCTCCTTTAGCAAAGGCAATTCGAATGTCTGTTGTGAGTATGCTTAGATTATCAATGGTGCTCAACCCCTTCCGAAAGCCAAATTGGGAGGGAGCAAGTACATTTCTGCTTTCCATTAGCCATTCCAGGCGGTTCTTCAACAGATGTTCAGTGATCTTTGCCAAAGTTGATGATAAAGCTATCGGTCTGTATGAGTTGCAATCCGAAGGGTTCTTACCCGGTTTAAGGATCGGGATAACAATTTGTGTCTTCCAAGATTGCGGGACAATTCCTTTGATAAAAACCGAGTTAATTATGTTTAAAAAACTTTTTTCGCTTTATCATTTAATTTACAAATAAAAGAGTAAGGAACGCCGTCTTCCCCAGGAGTAGAATCAGATAAACCATTTAACGCACATTGAAGTTCGGAAAAAGAAAAGGGGGCATCCATTTCATCCAAAGTGGATGTGGATGCTGGCGTAGAATTTAGAAAACTGTCCTCATAAGGGACAAATGGGGGGGCAAGCTTATCAGCGAAATTGTTAAGCCACTCAGAAGGAGTATTTGAGGAAGGGTCAACAGAATTAAGGCATCGGCGGAATTTTTTAAGTTGGGACCAGACTACAGAGGAAGAGGAACGAGGACTCAGGGATTCACAGAAATGAATCCAACTAACTTTTTTCTTTTTAGAAATTAATTGTTTAAATTTGGCGTCGATTTTCTGATACTTACAAAAGTTATCCAAAGACATACACAATGAGTATGATGCTTCAGCCTCTAGTCTCTGTTCAGATAATCGTTTGCATTCCTCATCCCACCAGGGGGTGGAAAGCAAATGATTTTTTGAGGTGTGTTTTTTAGGGAAGTGGAGATTGGCTGCAGTTAAAATACCATTAAGGAAAAGATCATAGCAAAGGATTACATTTCCATAGTCTTGTGAAACAAAGAGGGTGTCGATCATGGAATCAACAGACTCAGCATATGCAGACCAGTTAGCATTTTTTAATTTAAATTTTAATAAGGGATTTGGATTGATATGGGCAATGGATCGGTGATTTAAAGAAAGAAGGATAGGAAAGTGGTCACTGCCAAAAGAGGATGAGAGGACATTCCAGGATATTTGAGAAGCAAGGACTGGAGAAGTTAAGGATAAGTCTACAGCGGATTTTGGGTTTTGGTTAGGATATACTCTACGTGTTGGTGAGCCATTATTGAGGATACAGAGGTTTGCATCATCAAATATGTCCATCAACAAGAGAGCAAATGGGTCACAGAAATGTGAACCCCAGGCGGTGTGATGGGCGTTAAAATCGCCCATGACTAGGATAGGACTAGGGAGAGAGGAAATGATGGCAGATATATCAGGAATTAAAGCTGGATTAGGATGAGGAATATACAGGGAAAGAAAAGAGATGTTAAGGGCTCTAACAGCAACAGCATTAATATGCTGGCTGGGAAGGGATAAAGGAATTTGGGAGAAGGGAAGGGAGTGCCGAACGAAAATGGCACTCCCAGCATAACCATCACTTCTGTCATCCCTCAAACAGGAGAAGCCTGGGACCCGGAATCGGGATCCAGGGATCAACCATGTTTCAGAGATGGCAATAATGACAGGTTTATGGAGGTTTATTAGAGAGAGGAGTTCATGTTTTTTAGGCCGGACGCTCTTGCAGTTCCATTGAAGGAAGCTGATTGGGGCCATTGTGAAGGATGGAGAATAACTGACATAAGTCTTGAGCAACGTTGGACGGTAAGGGGATATCGTTACATGTTGAGATAATACTAAGAAGTATCTTAGTTAGCATTTCTAAGAAGTTGGGATTGTTATTAAGAGGGTTAGGAGTGTTTTGGTTGAGAGCACAACCATTAGGAGCAGTAGAGGGACAATTACTAACGATCGATTGATGGGCCTGTTTATCATACCCTTTCCCAAGAGGTGATCTTGGGCGAGGAGTACTGATAACAGTCTTCCGATAGGACCTGGTAGTTGAAGGGATAGGTTGATTAGGGAGGATTGGAGAATATGTGGGAGGGGTAAACATTTCCTTTGTAATCTCTGCATAGGATCTACGTACAGGAGGAAACCGAGAGGATGCTTCAATGTATGAAATGTTGTCTTGAGACATAACAATTTTGATCGATTGTTGGCGAGAAAACTCTGGACAATCCTTGTCTGTTGTGAAATGGTTACCAGAGCAATGTAAGCAAGTGGCGTTATCCTTACTTACACTACAAGACTCACCTGTGTGGGATTTGGAGCACTTAAAACACCTAGGTTGAGATCGACACTGAGTTTTAATATGACCATAACGGCAGCAATTAAGGCATTGGATAGTGGGAAGTTTATAAGTTTCTACTGGAAGGGACGTATGGTAGGAATACACTTTTGAAGGAAGCGTTTGACCTCTAAATGTAATTACAACAGATTGGGTAGGAACCCATGTAGTTACACTGTCAGCAATTATTTTTCTGTTCAGGCGTCTTATTTTCATTACTTCACCACATCCAGTGGGAAGCTCAAGTGACATTGCCAGTTCTTCCATCGTCCAGTCCACGGGAATACCCTTAATCAATCCCATTCTAGTTACATTAAAAGTCGGTACAGTAGCTTTATACTTGCACATTTCAACAATAGGATTCACTAGAAAGGTGTTTGCTGCTTGAGCCGTTGAAAATTCAACTGAGATTTTGTTACGGCCTATGTTCTTAACACCATCGTTAATAATGCTCTTAATTTTATGAGTGTGCAGGAATTGTCTGAATTTAATTGCCCGTACAGTAGTTCCTGAAGCTGGGTCAGATACTTCCCGGGACACATGAACGATGAAAGGACCTTTGTCATCGTCGGAATACGTTTTAGGGCCTTCAGAGAAGGATGGATGAGTGTAAATCGTTTGGATTGAGGGATTTGCTGAACTAGGATTAATTATTGTTTTTTTAATATTGGAATCGGAATTAATTGAATCATTACCGAGGCGTTTTCGGGAGACAGGTACAGAGGGAGGAGATAGAGTATCGGGAACAGGCTCTATTGAGCCACCTGGATCAGGGGGATCAGGAGGAGGATCAACCTCCATAATAAAACTTAAAAGCTAAAAAATATTAAAACACGTTAAATACTCACAAGATTTACAAATATTACTAACACTACTTAACCCAACTACCAACTAAAGCACTATTAACAATAAAATATACTACAAAACTAAAAGAAAACACTCAAAATCTCTTAACACGTGTGTTAACCAACGCTAACGCAAGCGAAAAAAACCAGCACAAATTAACCTCAAAGATACGAATGACAGTTTGACAACTGACATTGACGCGCCGGACAGCAGATTAGCGTTCGGATATTCCGTTCAGTAATGTTTATATTTTTAAGTTGATTGGTTTTTTTTTTATTTTTAGATATCTACAATTTCTCTCGTTGTTATTCGAATATTTTAAAATTATTATATGTACTTATTACTAAGAATTTCATAAAATTTGTGCTGTCTGAGTTGTTTTTCTTTTATTATTGTTAGATATAATTCTTAGATATTGTTGATGGTTTTTGTATGTGACAAACACTGTTATGGTATACTAGCTGTGCCCGCGACTTCGTTCGCGTAGTTGTCGAAAACACTATCATGATTATCGTTTGATTGCTCACGTTGGTTTTGTTATTATAATCGTCAATAAGATTTAATAATATGTTTTACAGTACTTCAGCGTATATTATATTTTTAGTTTTATTTTCTTGTGGTAGAAGAACATACTGATTTTGCCCGCAACCCGATCTTAACAACGCGACATATAGTTGGCCGTGTGAAAAGCAGTCTTGACGTAAATCGATTCCTACGTGTTTAAATGTTTGGCCCTGTGATTTATTAATGGTTACGGCAAAAGATAACTTAATGGGGAATTGAATTCTTTTAAAATACAAAGGTAAATCATTTAGAATCATTGGGATGCGAGGTATAAGCACTGTTTGACCAACTGCCGGACCAGTCAAAACTGTTGCAACGATCACGTTATTGCGAATGAATTTTACTTGAAGGCGGGTCCCGTTACATAAATTTGGTGGTTTAAGATTTCTGAGTAAAATTATTGCAGCACCTATTTTTAACTTCAGGGAATGTGGTGGAAGGCCGCTCGGGTTTAAAGAATTGAGAAACTCCTTTTCTTAAACATAAAAGAAATATTGTACAATAGTGTACGATTGCGAATATTTTTTTTGTTAACAATTCGATGCAGGTGTATCGACATCTGGATGTAAGACAAAAGAAAAAGTCAATTGTAAATAAATAAATCACAAACAAAATTCATACTCTGCCAAAACAAACAAAACGTTCAACAGGAAATGTAATAGTAAATCTGAATGACTTTTCTTTGTCTTGGATTAGGAAAAAAGTTCATGAATTGTAATACCTGACGGTAGACATGTTTGCTTAAACACTCAATTTTGATTCCAATTTTCTGTCATTATATAGGACCACTATGTACGTATAGGGTTTAAAAAAACATCAAGAAGAAGTGTATTTATCGATAGACCAGATTTACAAATTTGGAGTATATCATATATTTACAAACCTACCTTGGCTGACACCGCCTCCAAAAATAACAATAATTTTAACTATAATATATTATCGTAATAACTTTGCTGACTTTTAAATAGTCTAAATATTTTTAATTTCATTTTACATAGTATAAATCTAAAAAATATTGTGATCATTGTTTGTTATTCATAGGTTTGTGTTAAGTTAGATTTAAAGTGGGTAGGTACATACTTATCTCCTTGCGTGGAAACACAGAACGTACCTACATATTGGTAAGTAGAATAAGTTACTTGATTATTAAGTTGTAGAATAATAAGCAATTATTTTTTACTTTTTAGAGCATATTATTTATTTTCTCTTTTGCAGTCGGTTTTTTTTTGTCAAAATTTTTGTTTCTAAAAGATTCGGCCGAGTATCGCTAACGTGCTCCTTAGAATTGTTCCGTTCCCTTCCGTACCGTTACTTTGTCATGGATCCTATGCTCAGAACCTTACCAAACTTTCACCATAGTACCCTTGAAGTATATCCTTTATAATAAAAAAAGAATCATTAAAATTGGTTGGCACAATTTTGAGTTATTCACCTATTTATCGCGCACATACATAATGCACATTTAAGACTTATATCGTTTTCATAAGGATACCATCATCGTAACAGGATAAAATTAAAATGGGGCCCCACGGGAAGCACTACCTTTCAAACAAAATAAAATTATCAAAATCCAGTGAAAAGTTATGAGGTAACAGACATATAAAAAAAAAAAATACAGACGAATTGATAACCTCCTCCTTTTTGAAGTCGGTTGAAAACAAACAATATTAACTTAAACGTAATAAGATAAACAAACCGAACAATAAGAAGTTTAGATTGTTTCTCCTTTGGTGTTATTATTTCATAAGGTGATTATAGTACAACCGTGTTGAATATGCTTGAACGTAATAGAAATTACTTGAAATATTGAACTACTAATTTATTTGTGTAGTCATTTTAAACGATATTCACCTATTTGCTTATTTGCATAATTTATTTTCTCAGTGATGATTAATCTGCATCGGTGAAAGTATCGCTCGCCATTTTGAACTTTTTTACGTGTGTAATGTAATTTTTATACCTTATTTATACCGTGAAACGTTTCAATTGTTTACTTGCAAAGTACGAAGGAATGTTCATTGAAATTTTATCTTATATCGTAAGTTAAAACTACAGCAGATTATGATTTAAATGTAACCGATTTTAAACGATAAAAAATAATGAGCAAATAACCTGATAACAAAACCTAATTTTGATAAATAATTTAACTATTAAGAATGTTAATTTTTTTAAGTCGTTATGTACATTGTTACTTCGCAGAACTACACCCGCGGGTGAGAGTGGCGAGCGCGGCGGCGGGGCTGACCCGCCTCCCCCTCATCCGCCGCCGCGCCCCGCCTGCTAGCACACTCTTAACAAATAGACATATAGTGTCACGGACTTTTTTTTTATTATTAAAAGAGGAATATATCTTTCATACACATTTTTTGAGTAACTTAAAACGTTTATGCTGCGCACGCATCGAAAGTCCATAAATGTGAATAATTTTCCCCGTTTTTGCAACATTTCTCACTGTCGCTGCGCTCCTATTGGTCGCAGCGTAATGTTATATAGCCTAAAGCCTTCCTCTATAATTGGACTATTCAACAAAAAAAGAATTTTTCAAATCGGACCAGTAGTTCCTGAGATTAGCGCGTTTAAACAAACAAACAAACAAACAAACTCTTCCGCTTTATATATTAGTATAGATTTTCAATGTTTTTAATAAGTCTTGGCCAGATAATGTGGGAGATTAGTTGTATGTCTTAATAGTTTTTTTTTTTTCTTCGTTTGTTATTTTCTTGTATTTAGGTTAAGGTATATATATACTTATACATATATATTATATTTATTGTATATCTATATGTCTGACTTAAGTGATGCTTGTATTAGTGACGATTTCTTTTCATGCTCCTCTGATGATTTTCATAGTGTTTCCAGCCTTAATCAATCTTTTGAGAGTGAAGTTCCCACCCTCGATTCACAATTAAATTCAATTTTTACCCCCAATTCTAACTGTCTCAATTTTGCACATATAAATGCGCAAAGCATTCCGGCACATTCCTCTGATCTTCTCGCATCATTTAGCAACGTGCAGGTCGATGGTATCCTTGTTTCCGAATCATGGTTAAGACCTTCTCTTCCTTCGACTCTTTACTCTTTACCTGATTTCACTCTAATACGTAATGACAGAGTTTCTTATAGAGGGGGAGGTGTATGTATTTTCCTACGAAATAATATACCCTTTCAGATAATAGAACAATCTTCAAACCTTACTCCTAACACCCTTGAATACCTCTTCCTAGAAATGTCTTCCCATCACTCCAAACTCCTCTTAGGGGTCATCTATTGTCCCTCCTTACATATTAATTACTTTAACGTTTTTGAAGAACTCCTTGAGAAACTATCTCCTTCATATGAACATTTGATCATAATGGGTGACCTTAACACGTGTCTTGTGAAAAATGACCACAGAGCGACAAAACTTAAATCTATTGTATCTTCTTTTAATTTCACTATTCTTCCTCTCTCGGAAACCCATTTCTCACCTAACTGCACTCCGTCTCTCCTTGATGTCATTATTGTTTCCAACTCTCACAATGTGACAGCTCATGGTCAGCTGACAGCTCCTTTCTCCTTCCACGATTTACTCTTCGTTAGCTATAAGCTCTCCTTCTCAAAACGCAAGATTAAAACAATTTCAAGACGCAATGTGAAAAATATTAATATGGCAAATTTATGTAACGACGCTCTTGGTATTGACTGGTCTGATCTTTATACGCTTACGAATGTTGATGATAAGGTGGCCTTTTTCAACGAAACAGTAACAAAATTATATGACAAACACGCTCCGATAAGGTCAATTAGGGTAAAACACCTACCTGCACCTTGGCTAACTCAAACTATTAAAAATGCTATGGTAAAACGTGACAAAGCCAAGAGAGTCTGTAAAAGGAATCCTACTGACCTCAACATCGCGACGTACAAAAAATTACGAAATCTCTGCAATAGGATGTGTAGAGATGCAAAACGCCGTTTCATCCACTCCTCCGTAGATAAACTGAGTACTTCAGAGATGTGGAGATTTTTTAAATCTTTGGGCGTGGGTAATCACTCAAAATCTTCTCAACATACATTTGATCTCAACTCTCTGAATAAACATTTTTCTACTCCCCCTTTAACAATTTCAGACTCAACAAAGGCTGAAACATTGTTAAAGATGGCGAATGCCATCACGCCTGATTGTATCCCTTTTAATTTTCATACAATCACAGAGAGCGAAGTCAAGAGAAGCATCCTATCTATCACTTCCAAAGCTGTTGGTAATGACAACATTAGTCGGGATATGTTAATACTTATCCTCGATTATTTAAACCCTGTTATTACCCACATTTTAAACTTTTCCTTAGAATCCAAGACCTTTCCAACAGTTTGGAAGTTAGCACATGTGATTCCTTTACCTAAAATATCAAATCCCACTTCTCTTTCACAATTTCGTCCCATCTCTATTTTGCCTATCCTGTCAAAGATCCTTGAAGACGTTGTACACAAGCAACTGTCCGCATACCTAACACATAAACATCTCCTTAGTCCTTTCCAATCCGGTTTCCGTTCCGGTCACAGTACTTCCACCGCTCTGCTCAAAGTCACTGAAGACATTCGCTATGCAATGGATAAAAGAGAATTTACTATCCTTATTTTGCTTGACTTTAGCAATGCTTTTAACTCAGTTGACTTTGATGTATTGCTTGGTATCCTTCGCTCACTTAACATTGCTCTGCCTGTGATTGATTGGTTCCAATCTTACCTTCGTGGTCGTCGGCAGGTGATAAAGTCTGATGAGGCTTCCTCGGACTGGGCTGATCTATCTGCTGGTGTTCCGCAAGGCGACGTACTTTCTCCTCTTCTGTTTTCAATTTTCATTAACGAAATTTCCAAAGTTATTTCTTCTCATTACCATCTCTATGCAGACGATTTACAACTTTACAAGCACACCACCTTGTCAAATCTATATTCGGCCATACTTGACGTTAATTATTATCTCGACAGAATTAAGAACTGGGCTGAATCTTTTGGGCTTCTTGTTAATCCCTTGAAGTCAAAGGTTATGATAATAGGTAGCACACAATTACGTAACAAAATTAACTGGGACATTGTCCCATCAATTGTCTATGATGGAATTCAAATTGATTATAGTGAGCAAGTAACTAGTTTAGGGTTAATCATAGACTGTAATTTATCGTGGAGAGCTCAGGTTAACGAAGTCAGTAAACGTGTCCACTACTCTCTGCATTCTTTAAAACGCTTGCAGAATTTTCTTCCTTTCCAAACTAAAATTTTACTTGCACAATCCCTCCTTCTTCCTATCCTAGACTATGCTGATGTTTGCTATCTTGATGCGAATGAAGAGCTACTTGACAAACTAGATAGACTTCAAAATTTGTGCATTCGTTTCATTTACGGTCTGCGCAAATTTGATCATATTTCTCAATTTCGACGACAGTTAAAGTGGCTCCCTATCCGTCTTCGCCGGAACTTGCACATATTAACGCTTCTTTTTAACATATTAAACCATGGTAGCCCTGATTACCTACATGAGCGTTTTCTGTTTTGTCCTCCTCGTGAAAGACCAGTACGCGCATGTGTGGCATCGAAAACACTAGAGGTACCTTTTTTTAATACCACGTTCTACGGTAACTCCTTTACTGTTGTTGCCACTCGTCTCTGGAACTCTCTTCCGGATGATATTTTCCACAATAACGTTACCATAAGATCTTTTAAAAACAGAGTAAAGCAGCACTTCCTTTCTATTTAAGTTAATTTTATTATATATGTATTTTATATGTATGTAGTTGTATGTATGTATATTATAAATATGTATTAATTTATGTATTATTTGTATTTAGTATATAATATAATTAATTATAGTTAAAAGTCTATGTATTTCTTATAGAATGATACTTGATATTGTACCTACACTATAATTATAATTTACAAATAATCTCCAACAGAATCAGGGTTTCTGGAAGAGATCTCTTGTTAGAGATAAGTTATCCTTTGTACACGTCTTTTGTCTATGTAATTGTCTATATATTTGTTGGTACATAAATAAAATAAATAAATAAATAAATAGAAGGTTACACTATACCCATTCATTATACGGCTCCTAAATACATTATACCTGCTCGTTCAGAAGTTGTAATTGAATGCATGATTTCGAATGACCCGTGGGAGTTACATAATTTAAAGGAGTCACTTGTATTAGATCATGTTATTACCGACGGTGTTTTCATTGCAAATTGTGTAGTGTCTTTAAAATCAAACAACCGCGTTAATGTTTCCGTATTAAATACCACTGACTCTCGAATCGAAATTAAAGATTTTAAAGTACATTTAACTGAAATCGATTGGTCAGAGATATCAAAAATCGCACTTAATCCCAAAGAAGTGCTAATAAATACTATATCTTCATCCTCTTCCGACCGTATGCAAAGAGTATTAGATCAGATACGACATTCTCACCTGAATAGTGAAGAGAGAACTGCCTTATTAGAGTGTTGTTCTAAATATACGGATATCTTTCATTTAGAGGGTGAGCAGCTAACCTATACCAACACACTTGAACATACAATTAATACTGGTAATGTTGCCCCCATCCACGCTAAATCTTACCGCTTCCCAGAATGTCACAAAGATGAAGTTGACTCACAAATAAAAAAGATGTTAGAACAAAACATTATACGCCCATCGCAATCTCCTTGGAGCGCCCCAGTATGGGTGGTGCCAAAAAAATTAGATGCCTCTGGCAAAAGAAAATGGCGTATCATTATAGATTACCGAGCTCTTAATGATGTTACAGTCACCGAAATATACCCCTTACCCTTAATAACGGACATTTTAGATCAATTAGGCCACTCTAAATACTTCTCTACCCTCAACTTAGCAAGTGGTTTTCATCAGATTCAGCTCGATTCTGCTGATGCACCTAAAACCGGCTTCACCATAGTAGGCACCCAAACATCAGGGCATTATGAATTTACACGTATGCCGTTTGGTTTAAAAAATACTCCGTCTACTTTTCAGCGGTTAATGAATACAGCTCTTTCTGGGTTACAAGGTCTCCACTGTTACGTATATCTTGACGACTGTGTAATTTACTCCCACGATCTCGACAGCCACATCTCAAAACTAAATGAAGTCTTTGTCAGACTTCGTAAATTTAACCTTAAACTCCAACCTGACAAGTGCGAGTTTCTTCACCGAGAAGTTACTTATCTTGGTCACATTATTACGGACAAAGGAGTGACCCCTAACCCTGATAAAGTAAAAGCCGTTACTGAATTTCCTACCCCTAAAAACGCAAGAGAAATCAAATCCTTCTTAGGTCTTGTCGGATACTATCGCCGCTTCATCGAAAATTTTTCAAAGCTTACAAAACCTTTAACGTCCCTATTAAAAAAGGATACGAATTTTCATTGGCAAGTCGAACAAGAACATCTTTTAATCTTCTTAAAGAAAAACTAACTACGGCTCCTCTTCTACAATACCCCGATTTTTCCCAGCCTTTTGTAGTTACCACAGACGCCAGTAACTTCGCTATTGGCGCCGTACTCTCGCAAGGTCCTATCAGTCAAGACAAACCGATCGCCTATGCATCTAGGAACAACAGGAAGGGAATTATTCTACCACAGAAAAAGAGCTACTCGCGATCCTTTCTGCAGTAAAAACCTTCCGCCCTTATCTGTATGGCAATAAATTCAAAATAGTGACAGATCATCGTCCTCTAGTTTGGCTTTTTAATGTCAAAGATCCTGGAAGCAGGTTAATTCGTTGGCGTCTCAAATTGGAGGAATATGATTACGAAATCGTATATAAACAAGGAAAAATGAATTCCAATGCAGATGCTCTTTCGCGTATCCCGATACATGTCATGAACAGTATCAATCTCAATAAATCTTCTTACGATATCTATTTCAAAAAACAATTTACAAAAACTTTGCCAGAATCTAACACCAAAATTGAGGAACATTCTCAACCCTTACATCTTTCTAAATATAAATCAATCGCTTGTCCATTCTCTCTCGACTTTGATTATTCTATGCCCCACTGTGAGGAATTGTTATCGCAAATGAATGACACCGCTACTTTATTCGCGAGCGAGCGGTCTCCTATTACCGTGGAATTAGTTACAGTTAACAATAGAACTATTTATATATTGTTTACAAAGGTTCATCATTTTGACGAAACTAATTATAAAACCGTATATGATGTATTAATGAAATTAAGGGACAAAATTCTTGAAGAGACTCCTAGTGAAACGGATTTAGCCTTACCTGACTTTTCCGAACCATTTTCAAAACTTATCTACACTAAAATTTATAATATAATATCCTACATCTTTCATAATACAAACTTAAATATTCTATAAAAATCAAATAACCTATCCTACTCCTGCCGAGGTACCTAAAATATTGAAAGACAATCACGATTCCCCTATAGCCGGACACCCTGGAATTGGAAAAGTATGCGTAGCGACATTCAAAATTACGTAAAAAATTGTAAGTTATGTCAAATTAATAAACCTCTAAGGGCTAATAACAAGGCCCCTATGGAGATAACATCAACAAGCACAAAACCGTTTGAACGTCTCGCATTAGACATAGTCGGACCTTTACCAGATGCTGGTTTTCAAAAATTCAAATTCATACTAACATTGCAAGATGATCTTACGAAATTCTTATGTGTCTACCCGATGATCTCTTCCACAAGTGAAGAAGTTGCCCGTAACTTAGTACATTTTATGTCCTTATTTGGAATACCCAAAATGATACTTACTGACTTAGGAACGTGTTTTACTTCTGAACTATTTAGACAAGTCACCGAAATCTTCAAAATTAAACCTCTCTTTACGTCCCCTTACCATCCTCAAACAAATGGCGCACTAGAACGCAGCCACGCCACGCTCAAAGAGTACCTTAAATCATTCGTAAACGAAAACCAGAACGACTGGCATTGTTATCTAGCAACAGCCGTTCTCGCCTTCAACACAACTCCTCATAGTACTACCCAATTCACACCATATGAACTCCTCTACGGTTATAAACCAACCTTGCCTAACACTCTTTACGACAGTAATAACAGCTTAGCCTACCACGAATATGTTTGAGCACTTCAATACAGAATGAGAATTAGTAGAGAAAAGGCTTTAGAATTAATTAGCAAAGCTAAGGAAACAGCAAAACAAAATTACGATGCTTCCGCTTTAAGATGTAGCCCAAAATATAAAGTTGGTGACATGGTTTATCTGAAACATCACCATAGGCTTCGAAAAGCCTTATCCCCTATTTGGAAAGGTCCCTACAACATTGTTAAAATTAATGGAAAACACAATGTCACTCTATTAATCAGTCGCAAACATGTAAAATGCCATACAAACTTACTTAAACCAGCACATTCTTGATTTTCTTTCATTATTTCTTTTCAGATTTTTGTGTCACTATGGCTCAACTGAGTCGGAGATTACGCCTATCATACACAGTCCTGGCTTATACTTCGACCCTACAACCAACATCTTCTTCTATAACGACTTTTGGAAAATCGTCACACATATTGACATTCATTCTATTGAGCCACACCTTAACAACATCGATAAGCTTATCGTGAAATCATCGTTATTATGTGCTAAAATTGAACGTGAAGATTACACCAATTGCAAAGACATCTTTAATTCCATAGAGGTCCTTTTAGAAGCTAACTTCATAAAAGCACATTCATTATCTCATATAATCTCTAAAGAAACTTCGAATCGTTTTAAAAGAGCTTTAGAATTTGGAGGTGAAATACTTAAGTTCTTCTTTGGAACCTTAGACGCAGAAGATGCACGCAACTATGACGCTGCGATTGACGCATGCGAGAAAAATGAACATGAGTTATTTCGACTTATAAAGGATAATATCCATATCGTCAAATCTTCAATTAATTCATTTAACGCCACAATTACAAAACTTAATCAAAACGAGATTAAACTGAACTCTCAAATAAATAGACTTAATGAAATACTTTCTTTTGTGACAAAAAATAATGATAAAGTACTTTTATTAACTAAACTTAATAATTTAGTAAATATTATAGAAGGCTCTTTCCTTACCATTTCTAATTTCTTAGATATTATTATAAATGCTATTCTATTCTCTAAAGCTAATATCTTACATCCCTCTATATTATCTCCTAGTAAATTATACAATGAACTAAGTTTCAGAAGTAATTCTATTGACTATAAATTAGATTTTCCTGTACCCCTAAGGCTTGATAATATACACACTATTATAGATGTATCGAAACTTATTTCTTATTATTATAATAACAAAATCATTTTTATACTTCAAATACCTCTCATACATCCTATCAAATATGTAGTCTATAAAATCATTCCACTGCCTACCCCACACCATAAAACAAACCCTAATACCTTCGCCTTAATAACTCCTTCTAAAACATACATCGCCTTAACAGATGATAGATTACATTACACTTTGTATGATAATTTGCAACAATGTTCACATGTAAACAATGAACATATGATTTGTCCACTAGGAAGCGTTTATTCTAGTATTACAAATCCATCTTGTGAAACCAAACTCTTAACCGAAGTGAACCTGTCGTTACCTAGTGAGTGTAACTCGAAACTTTTATACGGAGACGTGGACATATGGCAAAAATTAAATAATAATGAGTGGATCTTTGTGCAATCAAAACCAAATAAGTTAACAGTGCAGTGTGATAACAGTGATACGAAGAGTTATCCGATTATCGGAACTGGTATTTTAAGACTAACAGAAAACTGTATAGCATTTTCAAAAACCATTAGATTAGAACCCTCTGTTTCAACCAGCTTAGTATTTACGGATCAACTAAAAGTAGATTTTGATATTATTCAGGATGACTGTTGTAAAAAGGATATTTTAAACAAATCGATACCTTTGTTATCACCTATATCTTTAAGTAACATTAATCTAGACTCTTTAAAATATTCTTATAACCAACTAGAGAATTTGGAAAAGGAACTTAATAGGATCAATAACGAATCTCACTTTGTAAAGTATAGCAGTTATTATTCATCTCTTACCATTGTTTGTCTTATACTTATATTCATATTTTTATCTTATAAAATCTATGTTAAATGTTTCTGGAAGCCCAATAGTCACCAAAACTCTTGTTGTATCCAAATTTTTAATCAATGTAATACCCAAAGAGTATTGAAAAATTAGTCTAAATGTCATAACTCTATAGAATTGTCAGAATTTTCAGAGATGAACAGATCTACTCAATCTTTACCAGATAATTTGTCCAAACGTAATCTTAACTATTCTTAATTTCTAATCTTTATTTTTTTTTATATTCTTTATTATTATATTTTTTTTATTATATTATTATCTAATTTTAAACTTATTTTTAGTTTTAATTGTATATTAAAATAAATTACTTTGTCTTGTAAAAGTTTTGTCTCAACCTCCCATCAGAGTGACTTCGCATATCCTTAAGGATATTGCTTCGTTTTAAGGAGGGAAATGTTATATTCAGAATTATTTCGTAGTTATTGCAAACGTGTGCATTCTGTTATATTCAGAATTATTCCGCAGTTATTCTGACTATTATAAAACTTGTTGCAACCGCGTGGCGCAGTCAGTCTACCGGTGCCATCAATTCAAAATTAATCTTTCCGACGAGTTTGAGACAATTCTAAAATCATCTGTAATTTCTTTCTGATTAAAAGTGTAGTGTAGTATTTGTGAGCTTTTTTTTTAAAAGACTGACAGCAGCCGCGTCCTAACAGTACGAAATACGAATGTATTATTGTGTAGTTGCTCACGCCGTTCGATTCGTATTTTTTTATTACCCGATGGCAGAAGTTAAAAAAAAATGCTTACAAATATTGTATTGTTCCTATGTGTCAAAGCACAACAGTTAAAAATCCCAATAAAATATTTTTTCGTGTACCAAATAATATAACAATAAGGAAAAAATGGTGCAAAGTAATGAAGCGTGATTTAATTGGCCCTAAAAGCACTAGATATGTGTGTGAAGATCATTTTGATGTAAGTAACTATTAATATATCTTTTGAGTCGTGAGTAAGTTTGGAATAACTGATTCAGTAAAAATAACTATATATTTTATGTAAATTTATTTAAGTGCTGTGAAAATATAATTTATTTACAGGTTGAAAATGACACAGAAAATGTAGTAAAACATCGACTGGTTGGGGGATCCTTAAAGTTAAAACCCGAAATATATCCTCATAAATTTGACTGTCAAAAGGAAACCTCAAAAAGAACGAGGAGCATATGAAAAAAGACGTCGGATTGAATTTTATGAAAGTCTTTTAACAAAAGAAGCACCGTCGACTTCAAGTCAATCGTCTTCTATTCAATGTTTCGAAATTATTGAGTGTGATGCCATGGAGTCTGATGAAACAGACGATCCGGTACCAGAGAATATTACATTTCCAGAATCCATCGATTCGAATCATCCAAATAAAAAGAGAAACAAAAGAGTTCAAGTAAACATCAAAAGTTCACAGAAAAAATCAAGCAGTGCAAACAATCGTAAGAAGGAACAGTGCGAAAGATACAGGGAATTAGTGTTCCCAAATCGTTTACGAATATCCTCAGCACTCTCCATCAATAATATCGATATCTTCTGTGAGCAGCTCTCCTTCAAAAGCATCAATATTTTCACAAAACAGTACCAGTTTAACTAGTTCCTTCTCTGTCACAACCAAGCCTCAATATCGCAATGATACCATAAATAAAATAACTAAAAACGTAATTTTTTATATGGGGTTACCAGAAGAAAATTTTTTTCTTACGAAACTACTTTCTGAAAGTATTGCTAGTCCAGTAAGAGATATTCTAATATCATTAAAGAAAATTCGCTTAGACGATTCCTATGTGCGTCTGGCTATAGATTTTGATATATGTAAAAGCTCAGTTAGTAAAATATTCAATAAAACTGTTCCCTTAATAGCTCACCGAATGAAAGAGTTTATATATTTTCCACCTATAGAAGAAATTCGTGAAAAGTTACCGATATCTTTTAGAAAGATATATTCAACTACAGTAAGTATTTTGGACTGTTTTGAAATAAGAATCGAAAAACCTTCAAATGCAATGCAACAGGCTTTGACGTGGTCCGAATATAAACATTGTAATACAATGAAATATTTGATTTCCATTACACCTGATGGACTTATTAACTTAATTTCTGAAGGTTATGGGGGCAGAGCTAGCGACACAATAATATTTGAAGATTGTGGCTTTTTACAATATTTAACACCGAGATGTTCTGTAATGGCTGACAGAGGATTTAAAAACGATTCCACTTGTTACAAGGTAAAGGATGTCATCTAGTAAGGCCTAGCGTAACCGAAGGTAAAGCTAGTTCGAAAAAGGAAGTCATGGAAACGAAACGTATAGCAGCGCTGCGTATAAATGTTGAAAGAACAATCGGCAGATTAAGAATTTTTTCTATGGCAGCACCTCATGCTTGCATCGATACTAAAGTGATTTATTTGTTAGATTCCATCGTTGTTATTGCTTGTGCTATGGTGAATGTTCAACAAAAATTAATAAACGTATAATCAAAGATTATTGAGTTTTATTTAATCATTACATCAAAGATATGCTTCCAGAATAAAGTACATTCATCAATTATTTTTATACAATAATCTGATTTTAAAATATTTCATAAACATCAACTAGTTGAGATGTCTCAAAATCTGCATGAGCAATGCAAAAAAAGGCTTTTGATTTATTCGCGAAGTGCATTTGTAGTTGTACTTGAGCTTCACATTTTGCTGTCAATTTAGCATTATTGATGTATCTTTTCATAGTTTCAGTTTTCAGTGGACATTTAATTTCAATAATATGTTCTTCTGTTATGCCGTCAGGAGAGGCCCTTAACATAGGATGTTCCCTTGACAAAAAAATACCGCACTTTCCAATTTTGACTTTTTTGATAGTTTCTATTTGTGCTCTGACTCTGTCTTCAATAACAACCTGAAACAAATGTAAAACAGGCACCTAAATACGCGAATATTTATACGTTAATATCAAATTTATAGTTTTTATTAGTTTTATACCTCTTTGTATAGCAAAAGGTTCTTTAAATTGATAAGCTCCTAAAATTTTTTCTACAAGTACACCATCCGCAGTGTTACATTTCGATGCTTCATAAGCTATAGAAGCCGTGATCCTGCCGTATCGGAGTTCAAACCAAAGAGAAGTGGCAGATTGATCTTTTGTCGCTTTTTCTATCGAAACGCATTGCTCTTCAGTAATATTGTCCATGCAAAATCCTATAAGGTTGTTGAGACTAAATGCGTCTTTTTCACTTTTGTATTTGCAGATCAGATAGTGAAGTGAAACTTTCATCTCAATGTTGATATCTATAAAGTAGGTCATTATTTGTACGTTGTGAATTGTACGTTTTTTATATTCTGTTACAAATTTATGAAAAAAGGTTGTATCTTCAGTAATATTTAAATCAGACAACTTTTTGTTCTTAAAATCCTTGGCTTTTATAAATTTAATATGACTTCCAACTTTAGAAAGTGCTGGTTTTGTCCAGTAACATTTTATTGACGTAGTGGCAGGTTCCTCGCTTCTTTTATGGAGCCATATCAAAAATGCAACAGTGTGTTTGCACCCTCCTTGATTAGCAGCACAATCATGGCAGACTACACTTTCCACTATACCTTCGTTTTCATCACAAACCAACGTGCAGTGATGAGGCTTACTTCTCACTTTATGTTCAGGTGCAATTCTGCATTTCACTGTACGTTTGAAATCCTCACGTTTCACTTGAACATATCCAATAGCTTCATCTCGGTAAGATGCTCGACCGGCTCTGAAAAAAATTCGATAAATTCGATATTTTTTCCATCAATGCAACACGGCGGGCAATACACATACGTATTGTGAAAATGACGATCCCAACAACCAGTACTAAACTAGAATCTGTTTATTACTTATAATTAGGTTTTTTATTTATAAATCATATTTGTATGTAAGACCATGTGGTTGGTTAAATAAACTTAAAAGGATGTACTTACTTAAAAAGTTTAACTCCTTTTATTTCAGCACTAACATAAAACGGATTTGAAGAAAAAAAGTCCATCACTGTGTATATATCAATATTAGGCAAATTATCACTTTGTCCTTTGACAAAACCTGCTTCCATTATAGTAAAACAAAAACTAAACACTAATAAATAAAAAATAAACAAACGACTTTACGTTAAAAAACACGAACAAAGCAAGAGCGTTAGGGCGACCCGGTAACTAATACTTGAATGATTCGTTTCGTGGTGCGGTGATACCGAACAGGTCAAATGACGTCACAGGCGAATCGTTAACTACAGACGTTCCGTACTAAAATACGTAAACTTTAATAATCTATTTCTAAGTCATTTATTGATGGATTTCAAAAATTCTTTCAGTGATGGATTAGTTTTGATCTATATTTTAATACCATTACATTGAATATAATATTAACAACATCATGAAACTTCCTCATTATCTACCTGCATGCCAAATTTGAACTAGCTAGGTCATCTGGAAGTAGATTATAGTTTTGATCTATAGGTCAGTCAGTGATAAAAATGACGATTTGTAGACGTTAATATCTAAATAACCGTTTGAGATGAATTTATAAAATTTCGAACACATATGTATCTCGCGAGTCTCAATATATGAGCCAAATTTGACACGTTTATGTCAAATAGTTTTTGAGTTATGACAAGGTCAAAAGTGGCTCCAAATGGTTCGTGTAAATATTACACACGGTGCTGCTCGCCAGTTCTGTTACTTGAACTTGGCTGACACGCTACCACGTGTCTAGATGTGGTTTCACTAATGTGTTATATATTGTATGCTGTAACTTACTAAGTACTTACCTCCCAATATTGTGTAGTAAACCAGTAAGACTTACTAATTTTCTTTTTATGTGATTGATATGATGTTTCCAAGATAAATATGTGTCCATATATAGGCCAAGGTATTTTTCATGAGTTTTTTGCTGTAATGGAATATTATTAACTGTAAGCGGCGCGTGTGGTGGTATTGGTTTATTTTTTGTTTTAAATAATACAAAGCAAGTTTTGGAAATATTAATAGTCAGTAAGTTACATTGAAACCATGTATAAAGAACGTTTAAATCTTCTTGTGCTTGTGAAATGAGATTATGTATTGATGGACCAAAGTAAAACAAACAAGTATCATCGGCGTAAAGAGTAATGTGACCGTTCAATCCTAACTCATGTATATTATTTATATAGACGAGGAAAAGTAAAGGACCCAGTATCGAGCCTTGGGGCACTCCACACGTTATTGGTAGTGAATTACTTTCAAAATGGTTAATTTTGACTACTTGCGATCTTCATGTTAAATATGACTCAAACATATGCAAAGCCTTACCAGCCACTCCAATAGTTTCCAATTTATTTAAAAGTAATTTGTGGCTGACTGTATCGAAAGCTTTCTTTAGATCAATAAAAATACCAAGAACTACATTTTTATTATCTATATTTTGTTTTATTTTAGTAACAAGGTCAACAGTAGCTGTAAACCTGTTGCTCTTGGATCTAAAGCCATATTGGTGTTTAGAGATAAAGCTAATGGAGTCTAAGTAATTTTGTAATCTAGTGTATAGCAGTTTCTCTAGAATTTTTGACATTACTGGTAAAACAGAGATAGGACGATAGTTTCTCGGATCTGTCCATGTACCTGATTTATAAATTGGTGTTACTTTTGCAATTTTCAACGTATCCGGGAAAAAACCATCCAAAAACAATTTGTTAAAGCTAGTTGTTAAATTTTCTGATATCGCGTTTTTTATACATTTTATCACTTTGTTACTTATACCGTCAAGGCCTACACTACAGTTAGAATCGAGTTGGTTAATTATATTTAAAATTTCTATTTCAGTGCATGGTTCAATAGATGACATCTTGGAACTTAGGGCCTTACTTGATGTGGGTAAAATCAGTGCGTTATTACCGTGGAATTGTTTAGGTATTTTAGCTGCTAACAGTTCGCATATAGCTGAAAAATACTTATTAAACATATTGCATATCTGATAAGGGTCTGTTATTTCAGTAGAATCTACTAGCAGTTTTGGAGGTACAAACGTTTGTCTTATTTTATTGTTGGCTAAGGTATTCACCAAATCCCACATTGCCTTTGGGTTTTTACTGTGTATTGTGATTTTTTTTAAGTAATACGAATCTTTTCTATTCTCAATTCTCAATAAGTTTTGTTACTTGATTCCTTTTTTTACGAAATTTTTCCTTTAACGCGTCATCATCCGATTTTTTATTAAATTCAGCCCATAATGTATTTCTTTCGTTGATTTCCGCTATCACACTTTTATCAATCCAATCATCCTGAACCTTATTAAGTATTTTGGTTTTACTTTCTTTGCTTCCTCTATACAATTCTTGATAGTTTCCTCTAATACGGCATAACTGTCAGCAGCTCTTTGTGGTTTTGTTTTTTCTATTGATTCCAATAGCTTAGAATAGTTTACCGCTTTGCAATGAGAGTAAATCCTTGATGGTGGTTTTACTTTCTTTATTTCCAAATATATCTGTTTGTGATCTGATAGTGGCGAATTTATAGAAATCATATGAAATTGATTGTCCCTTAGATTAGTAGTGACGTGATCTAGGATAGATTTTCTAGTTAATGTCTCTCTCGTACAGTACTTTTTATTAACTTTGTTAAGAACTTTGTGCCCTGATTCTGTTAGAAAATTTTTGTATCGCATAGTTTTGGTGTCTTTCATCCAAAGATCTATATTCAAATCACCGAAAACTATTGATTGGCGTCTTCTTTCCAATTGAGATTCATATTCTTCAAGAAATTCTTTGAAGTTAGTATGGCCAGGGATGTATACCACTCCTATTTCAAGCGAGATTTTTTCACTTTGACCCATAAATAATTATTTCCTCCGACATATTTAGACTCTGATAAGCTATGCTTAATGTTATTGTGAATATATGCTAATACACCACCACCAGCAGCATCTGTCCTATAATTGTAGTAATGTGTGTAATTTGGTATTTGAATGCTGACTGCTTGATCCTCTGTTCGAATCCATGTTTCTGTTAACAGAATAGCATGGACAATGTTAGGTATAGCTCTTAGTATGCATTTAAGTTCATCTAACTTACCCCTTTTACGTTATGCTTCGGGCATTGAGGTATAAAAACGTAGAACGTAATTTGTTCGTTGGAAAATTTTCGTAGTTGTTAAGTATTTCGTATGTATTATTATTAATAGCAATATTAGTAGTGTTAGCTACTATTTCATGTCGTTTTTTGCATTGATTTTTAAAATTTTTGATGTTCCATGAACCACCATTTTTATTCCATTTGATTGCTTGGTTTTATTACGAAGAAGCTGTTTAGCAGGGCCAAACTCGGCGAAACATATCTTAACACTGCGGCTCTTATCCGGGTTGCGTTTGCCTATGCGGAATACTTTAACCGGTTTCGGGATACCCTCGCATAAGGATGTGATAATATTCAGGATATCAGCTCTGTCTTTTGCCGTATATTCTTTAGACTTGAAGGATGTTACTTCTGGCAAGCCCACAAGAATAATGTTCTTCTCTCGGTTGTTACGGTTTTGAATTTCTTGAATTATTTGTTCGCCTAGATGTTGCTGCTCTTCTTATTTAGAATTTGAGGCGTGTGACGATTTTTTTAATTTAGTTAAATCGGTCTCAAGCGACTTCAGTTTGTTTTCACCAAGAGATAGTGAATGTTTTAATCGTGTCATATCCCCTTTTATATTTCTCTGCTCCGCCAGCATATTAGACGTTGAATATTTTATTTAATTAATTTCTGTGATGACCTTATCTACATTACTTTGAATTAAATTAATAGCCTTCTCATTAGAATTTTTCATTTCGGAAATTTGATTTTTTATATCAGAAATATTTTCTTGCATTTTTTTCATAATCCGCTCATTCGACCCTATATATTTTTTCCAATAACGTACTAATACGCGATATTTCAGAGCGCATATCCTTTAATTCGTTAAGGCATTCACATTCATAATCTCCTGGCTTTTTACGTTTACGAAAAGTAATATGCGTATCCATGTTAGGATTACTTAGCTTTGATAGGTCCGGTTGCGATCCACCGATAAGAGTTAATGCGCTAGTTGCGGGTAGTAGCGATTTTTTCGGAGATCGCTGGACACTCATGTTTATTATTATTTTTAAATCTCTAGTTAATGTCTGGTTTGCTTGCACAGTACGAACATTATATGAATTTTTAATAGTCCTCACTATTCAAATTCAAAAAGTATTCACAAAACACGATCTACTATATTTGCGAAACTCAAACAAAATTTACGTCTGTTCAGTGTGACGGTCGAACAATTAGATTATACAAGTGAAATTTATTATTATTTATAATTATTATATATCAGTGAAAATTATCTAACAAAATACGCAGAAGAAGTACAATCCTTTATTTTGGAGGATTCAGACAGCAAATAAGTATGCACATTGTTGTAGTCTATACTAAAGATGTCGACCAAGAGCCAATGTTACTGCACTTTGTCACAAAGTTTAACGCACTCACCTCCTGCAATTTGGGCGCATTTACAACCCCTACTTAACTGTCTGCCGGCTACTGTTACTCCTTTACATTTCTTGAGCGATAGGCCAGTCGCCCAATATCGAAATATAATGATGTTCAAGGTTTTGGCAACAATGCTAGAATATTTCTACCCTAACCTTAAAAATTTCACATGGAATTTTCATGAAGCAGGTCAAGCAGGTGAAGGAGCTGCTGATGGAGTAGGCGCTACTTGCAAGAGAACTGCGGATAGATTAGTTGCGAGTGGCACCGATATTTCATCAATTAACAAGCCTACTTAGCTAAAGCCTTTGAGAAAACCTTCCCGAATATAAAAAAAATCACCGTAGATGATGCAGACATATCGGAAAAAGCAGCAAAATTAGGTTTTACTGAAAGCATAAAGACTTTTTCAGGCACCGAGTTACCGGTTGCGTATATCATCAGCCTGCTGCTGTCCACTGCTGTACATAGGCCTCCCCTAGAGCGCTCCACGTTGCTCGGACCTCTGCTCCCTCATCCAGCTTCTACCCGCGATCCTTCGAATGTCGTCGGACCAGCGGGTCGGAGGTCGCCCTACTTTACGCTTACCGATACGCGGTCTCCACTCTAGGCCTCATCTGCTCCAGCAGCCATCGGTCCTACGACAGATATGGCCAGCCCACTGCCAGCTTGCTGATTCTCCGAGCTATGTCCGTTACTTTGCCTCATTTCTTATTTTATTCGCGAGAGAGAAACTTAACATAGCTCGCTCCGTCGCCCGCTGCGCGACCTTTAAGTTGTGGACTAGCTCGTCATCATCGGTAGGTCGTAATTTATTTATTTATTTAATATTTGGGAAACAAACAGATATAAAATATAATCTGATAACATAATACAATTTAAATATCACATTATCCACCGAAGTTTCCACCGATTGATAAAACATAAAATGCACTCAAATATTTTAACACAATAAGATAAAAAATATTGGACAATATTAAAAGTATATAATTAAGTTAATTTAAGATTGTTACAAATATTATCTTTAAATTTAATCAAAGACAAATGAAATATATCAATGTTCCCAAAATGCTTATTATATTCGCGACAAGCTCTGATTAGAAAACAGTTAGCATTATGTGATGAATGACAAGTGGGAGTATAAAAACATAACGGTTGACGAGCGTTGGATCGTGGGCAGTTCAGAGACAACTTGCTAAGTAGAAAAGGGGAGTCAACAATATTATTAATAATTTTATATAAGAAAACTTGGTCTCTCATAGATCGGCGTTTTGAAAGAGCTAATAAATGTTCATGGGTAGAATCGCTAGATTTAAAAGACAAATATTTTAAATGTAATGTAAAATGTTAATGTAATGCTCAAATACTTTCGTTTTCAAGCATTGTGGAATCGCTGACGTAAAGACCCGACGAAGCCTGCCGAATGCTGCCCAGCCCAACCTAATCCTCTTATCAGCCTCCCTCTCAAAATTGTGCTGGCCTAGTTGGATAGTCTGGCCAAGGTCGATGTAATCCTGCACAACCTCGAGGAGGATGCCGTCGACAGATATCGGTCCCGGCTCGACATGTTCATTGAACATGGTTTTGTCCAAGTTCATGCCTAGACCGACCCGCCGGGAGGACCCATTTAGGTCGTCCAGCATTCCGCGAAGCTCTTCCAGCGTCTCTCTGTGAAGATGACTATATCGTCCGCGAAACAAAGATGTGAGATGCGCTCTCCATTGACGTTGTCGCCTCGTGCAGTCTAATCCAGAGTCTTGAAGACGTCCTCCATCGCCTTGGTGAACAGTTTTGGAGATATTACATCTCCTTGTCTCATCCCGCGTCGGAGCTAAATCGGTCTTGTTCTCTGAACTTGCACGGTCACCGTCGCAGCGTTGTAGAGACATCTCAATAGCTCGATATATCGCCAGTCGGTATGACATCGCTGAAGAGATTCCAGAACAGCCCAGGTTTCGATGGAGTCGAAGGCTTTCTCGTAGTCCACAAATGCCGGCTGATTGTACTCTTCTGTCTTCTGTACAATCGGCCGAACAGTATGGATGTGGTCCACGGTGCCTTTACGAAATCCTGCCTGCTCCGGTAGCTGGAACTCGTCAAGTCTAATGGCAAGGCGATTCGTGCTGACCCTCGAGAACAGCTTGTAGACGTGGCTTAAAAGTAAGATTGGCCTGTAGTTCTTCAATAGAGTCCTATCATCGTTCTTGAAGAACAAGATCATCGCACTCCTGGACCACGCCTCCGGCACGATACCCCGGTGGATGATAGCATTAAAAAGCCTCGCTAAAGCTGTTAGCAAGGGTTTGCCTCCAGCCCTGAGAAGCTCCTTAGTAAAACCATCATCACCAGGGGCTCTCCAGTTTTTAAGCTGTCTGAGAGCCGCACTAACCTTGCCAACATCGACGTCTGGGATGTCTTCGCTGAAATGGCGCGTGAGAAGGGCCTGTGGATCGTCTACACCTTGGGTCGCAAGCTTCTTCGCCCTCGGAGATTATAGGTCCCCATAGAATTTCTCCACTTCCGCCAGAATCTCCGGACGAGACGCAGTGATTCTGCCGTCTGCCGTCTTCAGCTTCGTCGGATGACTTCTCCCCAGCGGTCTTGAGAACACCTTGGACCCCCTATTTTGCTCAATAGCGGCTTTGATAACTTCCGCAGCGGAGGTCCTTCCACGTGAGGTTTTTTATTCGTCTGGAGAGAGTCTTGGATTCCACTGACAAAGCTTGGTCAGGCGGCATTTTCCGTCTCAGCCGCATGAGGTTCAAGTTTCAGTAGAGAGCTTGGGCTTCCTGTACTTTTGAGCAAGCGGAAAATGTCTGCGTCCCAATTGGCATAGAGTCTTCACCACATCGTCGGTTTCCCTGTCAATGCTATCGGTGGTTACAACGAAGCGAATCGGTTCTGAAGTTCCAGCTGGAACTCTTCGGACCCATGGTCTTTTGGATTTGCGTCGGTCGGAAAGTAGATTTTACCAAGCGGCGCCTTTCGGCTTTAAAGACGATTCAATTCAATTCAATTCAATTCATTTATTTATTTGCAAGAATATGGTACACAATACAGGTGTTCATTAATATAAATTCTCATATTCTACCGATTTATCGGTGTGCACAATATTAAACATGCAATAAATAATAATTTATATAACATAAACAAAAGCAAGACTACCATAAATTCAATCACATTAACATAAAATAAAATAATAAAATAAAATTAAGGAATAAAGAATTTAGATTACGAAAATAAGGATTACATAATAATACAAATAGTTTCAATATTTTCATCAATTTTTGTCACATAAATATTCATTAACGTTATAGTACAATTTATTTAAAAGCAAATCAAATACCTTTTTTTTAAACATAGTAAATGGTAAATCCTTTACGTGGTCAGGAATATTGTTATATATGCGTATCGCCATACAGTATACATTTTTTTTATATAAAACTAACTTTTGTACAGGAGCATAGAGCTTATGTTTATGTCTAGAATTTGTACCCAATACATCACCATTTGTCTTAAATAAATGTAGATGTTTTTGGACAAACACACTTACTCCGTATATATACAGACAAGGAAAAGGAAGAATTCTTAATGATTTAAAGAGCGGTTTGCAACTGTCTAAACATCCTACACCACATAGCGATCTTAAACATTTTTTTTTATCTTTAAAAACTCTATCTGAATCTACGGAATTTCCCCATATTATAACTCCATATCGAAGATTGGAAGATATATATCCGTGATATGCTAACATTGCGGCTTCTTTAGTGGCTACTTTTTTGAGACGTTTTAAAACGTATACAAATTTCTCAATTTTATCACATATTGCATTCACATGTTCTTTCCAATTACAGTATTTGTCTACATGGACCCCTAAAAATAATGTTGAATTAACGTTTTCAAGTTTCGTGTTTTTCCCTGATACATTTATATCTAAAAAATTACTATTCGGTGTTTGAAATTGTATCATTTTAGTTTTTGATAGATTGATTTGTAGATTATTATTATCAAGCCAGTTTATTACTTTTGTCAAAACGGTGTTTGCTTCCCGTTCAATATCCTGTCTATTGTTACATTTTATATTAATTGTTGTATCATCAGCAAATAAGATACATTCGTGATTTAACGCATCTGGCATGTTGTTTATATAAATAAGAAATAGTAAAGGTCCTAGAACACTCCCTTGTGGAACTCCGTAGCGATTTACCAGATAATTAGAGAAAAAAAATTGCCTTTTAAACTTGCAAACTTTTGTTATCAGCACACATTGTTCTCTGTTATATAGGTAACTTTTAAACCATTCGAGCTGTTGACCTCTAACACCATACCTATACATTTTTTGTAATAGTAAATTGTGAGATACGAAATCGAAAGCCTTTGTCATATCTAAGAAAATTGATAAAGGGTATATTTTTCGATTTAAACTTTCAGTTATACTTTTTATAAGTGTAAAGCAGGCTAATGTTGTGGAACTTTTTTTCCGAAACCCATATTGAGAATTCTTTAATATCTTGAATGTTGTTAAAAAGTTATATAATTTATCACTCATTACCTTCTCGAAGATTTTTGAAATTATTAGTACTAAGGTAATGGGTCTATAACTACCGGTATTAAGTGGATCACCTCTTTTATATAATGGTTTTACTATAGATTTTTTTGGTCGTGATGGAAATATACCTTCTTCTAAGGATTTATTTATTAGATGAGTCAATGGTGCAGCTATAATATAGGCGCATTCTTTTATAATTCTTGTATTTAGTTGATCGTAACCAACAGATTTTGTGTTTTTGAGTGCGGATATTATTTTAAGTATGTCAGACACATTTACTGGTGTAATGAACATAGAATTATTATTTATAGGTATATTTGTAGTATTTTTTGTCACTTTACAAGTTGTCAAATCTTTATTAGTTAAATCTATAAAATAATTGTTAAAATAGTCAGAAATTAGTTTAGAGTCAGTACATTTTTTATTATTAATAATTAATTCATTTATGTCATTCTTATCAATTGTATTATCAAATGACTTTTTTATGATATTCCATGATGATTTACATTTATTTTTAGAATTTATTACATGTCTTGTAGCTGTGATTTTTTGTGAAAGATATATACATTTTTTAAGTATCCTGTTGTAATTGATGTACTTTTTTTTGCTGTAATATTTATTACTCGGCGATAAGAGATATTTTATGTATATCTGTCGTTTAATTATACTACTTTTTCTTATTCCTTTAGTTATCCACTTGTTACGGAGTGCTTGGCGAGATATTTTAATGTATATAATGGGAAAACACAATTCAAATAATAGAGTTAGCCAGTCGTGAAAATTTGAAAATGCTTTATCAAAATCGGTTTCTGTGTAGACGTCTGAAAATGAAAGGGCTTTTAGATATTCCTTAAATTTCCTAACATTATCTTTGTTAAAATCGCGTCTTGTTTCAAACCAAAAAGTGGGATTTTTGTTAAGAGATGAATCTGGTGATACCTCTATCAACAGGCTCTGGCCAGTTTCATGATCAGATAAAGCAAGGTTTTTTTTTGCCTTGCTTCTGTGGTCCCATTATAGTTTCAAACTGAACAAACCAAACTCTTGGCATTTCGATCCAAAATTCAGGTAATTTACTGGATATGGTAACCGCTGCTAGCTCCGCTGTTGTTACTTCTAGCGTGGATGCTGACTGTGAATTTGTTTTGAGCGGTAATCCTCCATTATTTGCGTTGAGATTCGGGTTCAGCACGACGTTCGGGTTCGCTCCTGAGTTCTGCATGGCGCCAATGCTTCTAGTAACGCTGTCGGAAACGCCGGGGTCACCAACTCTGGTGACTAGACCAGTTTGGTGTGCAGGAGATAAGTAAAAGTCGACAAATGCGCGAGTAATGGATTGATTGATTTATTGATTGCTATCTTTATTTTTTTTTTTTTTTATGTTAGAGGTGGCAAACGAGCAGGAGGCTCACCTGATGGAAAGTGACTACCACCGCCCATGGACATCTGCAACACCGGGGGGCTTGCAGGTGCGTTGCCGGCCTTTCAGGAAAGAGTACGCTCTTTTCTTGAAGGTTCCTAAGTCGTATCGGTTCGGAAAAACCGCCGGCGAAAGCTGGTTCCACAGAGTGGTTGTGCGAGGCAGAAAGTGTCTTAAAAATCGCGCTGTTGTGGATTTTCGGACATCTAGGTGGTGCAGGTGATATTTGGAATTTTGACGAGATGTCCGAAGGTGAAATTCAGCAGCCGGGATTAATCCGAACAATTCCTCGGAACATTCCCCGTGATAAATTCTGTAGAAGATGCAGAGCGATCCAACATCTCTACGCAAAGCCAAAGGATCAAGCAGATCGGAGAGGGCTTGATCGTCGATAATTCGAGCCGCTCTACGTTGGATATGGTCAAATGGAAGGAGCTGGTACTGGGGAGCACCCGCCCAGAGGTGAGAGCAGTATTCCATGTGAGGCCGAATTTGCGCCTTGTATAGTCTTAGACGATGAGCCGACGTGAAATACTGTCTTGCCTTGCTGAGCACACCGAGCTTTTTTGATGCCAATTTGGCTTTGCCTTCCAATTGACCGCGGAACTGAACGAGGCTCGAAACATCGACGCCAAGTATTCCGATACTAGCTGTGGCGGCTAACGGAATGTTCTCGAATCGTGGAGATACGACAAATGGTGTTTTTTTAGCAGTTAACGCGCAAACTTGCGTCTTTTTGGGGTTGAAATGGACTAGGTTTAGCCGACCCCAGTTCGAGACTTTCTTTAACGAAGACTCGATTTCAGACACAAGTTTGTTCCGGTTTTCTTCGATGTTTTCCCGAGAAATATTAAGCAAGGTTATGAAGGTTAGCTATAACTTTATCATAGTTACTTACAATAAGATCTAAGCACGAGTTTTTTCTGGTGGGTTTTACAATATGGTTCTTAACATTATAAATATTTAAAATTGCTGTAAGATCATTCGATATCTTGTTGTTCTTTAAAACATCAATATTCCAATCACCACACAATATTATTTTTCTATTGGTTTTTCGAGTTAATGAACGTAACAAACAATCAAGTTCAGTAAGAAAACTACTAACTATTGATGATGGTGTTCTATAGATGCAGACAATAATGATCTTGTAATTTAACACTTCTATTCCGCAACTTTCAAACACATAGGGATACTATTTTTTATTTTAAGTGGTTCATAAATCCATAGTTCGATATTCAGAGTTGCTCGTACCAACCTATGGTCGCTGCCGGTATTGACTTCTTCTGACTGGTACTTTTCTGCGCCTCGACCACCTCAGTCGTGGCAAAGCGCCCCTCACTACACATCTCCTTTTTTAAAAAATATATATATGGTAGCGCATGTTAGAAAGAACGGTCGATCAGCGGTGCATACCCCACCATTAATACGCTGTTTGAGGTCGAGTTTACCAACATCCGTGGAGTCCACGCTAACTTCAATGCTCTCCATCATCATCTTGAGACAGCACGGCCTGCAATATTGTTTCTTACGGAGACACAAATACCTCGTCCTGCCAACACCAGTTACCTCAATTATCCCGGCTACTTGCTTGATGAGTCCTTCAAAGCTAAAGCTAGAGTGCGCTTGTTCGTCAGGACGGATATTTGTTGTCACCGATTGCGCTGCTTAGAGGACCCCTCCTTTTCCATGTTGGTGGTACGTGTGGACTTGCTTCGTCAAAGTCAAGTCTACGTGTGCCTCTATAGATCCCATAATGGTGACTTGGAGACAAGCCAACTGTTTGACCATCTTAGTCGGGTGGCAGACCTTGCGCAAGAGCAGTTTCCTTACGCTGAATTGGTGTTTTTGGGGGATTTCAAAGCTCACCATGAATCATGGTTGAACTCCTTCAAAATTGATCATGCTGGAAGGACTACTCATGCTTTCGCTCTTATGCATGACTTTACCCAACTGGTTGATCAGCCCACCAGGATCCCAGATATAGACGGACAAGGGCCTTCTCTATTAGACCTTCTGCTGACTTCTCACTCGGTGGATTATCGGGTTGTGGTTCAGATTCCTCTTGGTTCCTCGGATCACAGTTTGATATCAACCAAAGTGCCACAGCCTAAGCTACTGCCAACAAACGCAGGTAAACGTAGCATTTGGCACTATAAGTCGGCAGAGTGGGACGTTATGCGTGATTACTTTGCGTCAGTCCCTTGGAAAGAATGTTGCTTTAGTGGCAAAGACCCGACAGCTAGAGCCGCTGCTGTTCCTGGTGAGATCCTGTTGGGGATGGAATACTACATTCCTAACTCAGATCTCATTAGTAGGGGTATGGGTAACCGTTGGTCCACTCGGGAGTGTGGCGATGCTGTGTCATCTAAGCAGGCAGCATATCGCTCGTGGATCAATGGCTGCGCTAGTAGGGCTCCGAACATTGACTCACTGAAAGCAACCTACAACAAAGAATCCAAGTCCTGGAAGAAGACATATATAAGAGCGGTTGCCCAACGCATTGTGCAGATTGGCCATGACCTTATCTCGCATCATACGAGCTCCCGTAGTTTTTGGCGTCTAACCAAGTCTGTGCACAACAACTTCTGCCAACCTTCGCTGCCACCGCTCAGGAACCCGAATGGATCAGTAGCCTACAGTCCGCAGGAGAAAGCCGATCTTCTGGCGAAACTTTTTGCCCACAATTCTGTGATCGATGATTGTAGTGCGCTGCCACCAAAAATACTTTCATGTGGTCACACAATGCCTGACATTAAAATTAGGCAGCGTGATGTGCGTGCAGAGCTACAATCACTCGACGTATGGAAAGCTAACGGTTCTAACGGAATACCGGCTATAGTGCTGAAGAAGTGTGCAGCGGAGCTGTCTCCAGTGTTAACGCGCCTATTCCATTTGTCGCTTTCTACAGGATGTGAGCCGGAGGCCTAGAGAGAAGCTAATGTGCAAGCGGTTCCCAAAAAAGGGGACCTGTCTGACCCGGCAAATTATCGGCCAATAGCTATCACCACAGTACTTTGTAAGGTAATGGAACGGATCATAAACAACCAACTGATTCATTACTTAGAGGATCACAGTCTAATTAATGATCGTCAGTACGGGTTTCGACCAAAACGGTCCACTGGTGATTTTCTAGGGTACTGTTATAACCCTACATTGTTACCCCTTTTGCTGACCAAAGCTGCCAATTCATCACCTTTCCTCCAGAATCGACAGTAGCCCGCTCCTCAGAGTCAGTACTACTCCAACCTCCGATTCCGACGGTCGCGTTCAATAATTAATACTGTTGTTTTTTCTATTTCGAGGACTCAACCCTCAACCCCTTTTTTTTTTTTTTTCTCGCTGGAAAAACGCGTTACGCGCTTCCCCCACGTGATGGAATGTGGGGGGGGTGTGTGGGACTCCCCGAAACCCTGGACGCCGAGTGCGCCCAGGTACGCCGGGTTTACCCACTAAAAAACCAGCGGTACCCTCTCCGTCTTTCGGTGGGCGCCACGGGATCGCTTGCGCATGCTACCGTGACGCCCTGACGGTCGGCCAGCCTATGCGGGCCTCCAACACCTAGAGGGGGTTCTCGGGGTACTGAGACCCCCCCTAGTCCCTGCGACGCCTATTGAGGCGGGGGGAGAAGGTGCGCGTAGCGCTTTTTCCTCCTCCCCGGTCGTCTTCGGCGGAGCGGGTCTGCAGCGGCATCCTCTTCCCGCTCCCGCTCCGCGGCTTCCTTCTGCGACATCACGTTTTCGCAGAAGGAGCGCATCTCCGACCAGCACGTCAGCATCGTCAACGAAATGCTCGGTAGCGAGAGGTCTCCGCCCATAGTCGCCGCAAGGGTGTGCCTCTGGGGCCCCCACGCAGCACACTCACTCAGGGTGTGGAGCGCCATGTCGACTGGCGCACCACACTCGTGGCAGGAGGGTGACACCTCCCGCCGCGCTATCCCGTGCAGGTACTTACCGAAGCATCCGTGCCCGGTAAGTACCTGCGTCATCCTGAAGGTGAGTGTGCCCTTCTTCCTCTCGACCCAGCGACTCAAGTGGGGGCGGATCGCCTCCACTGTCGCCAGGCCCGCCGTGGGTGACCCCAGGTCCTCCTGCCATCGGGCGATCAGGGCTCGCTGAGCTAGAGCCCTGATCCGCCCGACCTCCGCTGACCCTGGACGGTCGCCGCGGTTCCTCGCCTCGACCCGGAACCGGTACACTTCCGCGAGCACCTCCGCCTGGAGCTCCCAGGGCGGATCGCCCGCGAGAAGTGTCGCCGCAGCCCACGACACCGTACGGTACCCTTTGACGCCTCTCACCGCTATGACCCTCTGCGGCTTTCGCAGCAGGGCCCGGTTGTCAGCGGTGAGGGCGTCGACCCAGATCGGGGCACCGTACAGCGCCATCGACCTCACTACGGCTTAGCGATCCAGGCCCCCCCACATTCGGAAGGAGGCGGCTGAGAGCGGCGGCGGCGTTGATGAGCCTCGGGCCGAGATGGACAAAATGCTGCCCGAAGCTCCATCGACCGTCCAGGATGAGGCCCAGATACTTCATCTGGGCCTGCACCTTGATCACCGTCCCGTGGACGGTGATACTCGCCCCTCGTGGGGGTCCTTTCCGTGGACCGTGGAAGAGAAGGGCCTCCGTTTTGGATATGGAGACCCTCAAGCCCAGCATTCCCATACGGTCCACGGTGAGAGCCGTTCCGACCTCGGCGAGGCGAGCCGCCTCCCGAAAGTCCCGCCCAGTCGCCGTGACGAGGGTGTCGTCAGCGTAGCACAACACCCCCATCCCGGGAAGGACGGGAGCTCGCAGGAGCCAGTCGAAACCGACGTTCCACAGAATTGGGCCGAGAACCGACCCCTGTGGAACGCCGCAGCCTACCCGACGCCGGACCAGCCTCTCATCGACCCCCGCCCAGAGGACCTCCCTGTCCTGGAGGTACGCCTCCAGCAGCCTCCTGAGATAGGTCGGCACCCCATGGTATCGGAGTGCCTCCCGTATCGTCTCGAAAGGGAGACTGTTGAAGGCGTTCGCCACGTCGAGCGACACCGCCAGGACGACTTGCCCCCGGGCCACCGCTTCCGTCGTCCGAGTCTTCAGGGCGTCCAGGGCGTCGACCGTCGACCGGCCCGCCCTGAACCCGTACTGAGCCTCTGAGAGACCCGGACCGACCTCCTCGAGGTGCTGAACGAGACGGGCTGCGAGAAAGAGTTTGCCCGTCTCGTTCAGCAGCACTATTGGCCTGTATGCCGAAGGGGAATCCATCGGCCGACCTTCCTTCGGCAACAGGACCAATTTACCCTCTTTCCAAGGCTTCGAAAACTGCCCGCTGCACAGACACTCGTCGAACAGCTCCCGAAGCCTTGCACCCAGGAATTCCAGGGCGTCGCACAGAACACACCCTGGAACCCCGTCCGTACCCGGCGCCGTGTTTTTGGCCCTCAAGCGGCCGAGGGCCATCTCCATTTCCCGCTCCGTGATCAGTGGTGGAGCCACTGCGTCTTCGATCACGGAGCGGGGGGCCATCTGCGGAGGGACATGCTCGCCTGGATGGGGAAAGAGTTCCCCGACCAGGCGCAGGAGGAGTTCCGGCGGCAGCGTCTCAGTGACGGGGGCGCCTTGAGTGCGGAACTTCCCGCGTACGCCGCGGTACGGGCCTCGATCACGGGTCTCGATTGAGACCCGCCAGAAGCTCCTCCCTGGCCTTTTCCTTGGCCTTGCTTATCGCCAGCTGCAGATCTTTTTTCAACTGGCAATAAGCGTCCAGCATCTGTCCCTCCAGGTCCGTGTCGAGGCCGTTGCGCCTTCGACAGCGGACGTAGGCCCTCCGCGCACGGCAGCACGTCGCCCGAAGGTCGGCGATTTCGGGCGACCACCAATAGACGTGCCGGCGCGGAACCCTGCGCCGGGTCCGAGGCATGGCCGCATCGCAGACCTCCTTGAGTGAACTGCGCATGCGGCCCGCCAGCTCCTCTGCGCTGGCGCCCTCCGTCCTCCCCGCGGAACCCCACCGCTGCACGATGGCGGCCTCCTTGACCAGCTCTCGATCGACCTGGCCGAGAGACCACCTTGGCAGCGTAGTCGGCACCCTCTGGGGTTCCGCCGGCCTGCGAGAGGTGGAGATCTCGAATCGGATGTACCGGTGATCCGATAGAGTCTCCACCTCCTCCTCCACTCTCCAGTCGACCACTCTGCGTGCTACGACAGGGGTGGCGAGCGAAACGTCCACCACGGAACCCCCCTGATGTCGCACGCAGGTGTGAACCTGCCCCCTGTTGAGAAGGGACAGGTCGGAGAGCAGGGCCCACACCTGGACGGCCCTCCCTCGCGGATTCGTGGCGGGGTTGCCCCAGGCACGCGACTTCGCGTTTAAGTCGCCGAGAACCAGTATCGGTTTCGGCGACTGCCTGGCCACCGCAGCTCTGACTAAGCCGAGATAGGTCTCGAACTCAGCCAGGCTGCGGTTAGGGGAGAAGTACGTACCGACGACGACGTACTCCCCCCACCCCACCACTACGTAGCCCGAGCCCCTCTCGATGAGTGAGAGGGGGGGCCCCGTTCCGCTCCTCGTGAGGACCGCCACGGTGCCGTCCGAGTCCCCCAGCCAGTGAGGTAGGGGAGGGACGTAGTAGGGCTCACAGGCCACCGCCAGGTCTATCTGCCACTCCGCCATGGACTGCATCAGCAGGTCCTGCGCTCCGGCGCAGTGGACAACAACATTCGTTTGGAGGAAGCTCAGTTGTCCGTGCATTTTTTGGTTCGTTGAGCTTCCTCCGAGGCCTAACGGCTACATTCGCTTGGGGCGGTCCTGGTTCCTTGGACCGCCTTGCCTTTCGTGTGGGGAGGGTTGCAGTCCCTTCCACCCATCGAGTGCCCTGAGGGCCTCCCAGCCTCTGCACAGACTGCGCAGTGGGCTGTTGCAGAGCACGACGGTGCCAGGTGTCCCGCACCTCCGCACCTGTAGCACAGCGAGCTCCTGTCAACTTTTGACGGGCAGAGGGCTCTCGTGTGCCCGAAACCAAAGCACCGGAAACAGCGAAGAGGTTGCTGCTCCAGTACCCTGACCCTAGCAGAGCTCCATCCCACTAGAAACCTACCGCTGTTGGCCAGGGTCTTAGCCGCCGCCGTTGGGCACCTCACTGTAGTCATGCCCACTCCCGCAGGACCTGTGCCGACAGCCCCGACCCGGACAGAGTCAACGCGGCAATTGCCAACTCTGGCTATGGCTGCGGCCAACTTGGTCTTTGTGACGGAGTCGTCCAGCCCCGTGATCCTCAATTCGGTCATCCTCACGGGTAGAACGATGTTGGCCACTCCATCCAGCGCAACGCGGAGCTTATCCGCCAGTCGCCCAGCCTGCTCCTGACTCTGCGACTTGGGCAACTCTAGGACCCTAGCACCGGTGGCAGCGCGGCGGATCTTGATGCCCTCCCCTATGCCCAGCTGCGCCAGGTCGACGCTCTGCTCGGCCTTCTCTAGCACCTGGGCGTACGTCACTCCCTTCTCTTCTGCCCCAGGCTGCAGAGAGATGATGACGGCAGCGGTGCGGGGCATAGATATTTTGCCCTTTTGTGATGTTACCGCCGGGGTGGTTGTGAGCTTGCTTGCCACTGGTGGGGAAGGTTTCTTATCCTTTTTCCCTTTCCGGACAACAGTGGCCCAACTTTCCTCCTGCCCCGCACCAGCCTGAGCTGAAGGGACGGGCGTCCTAGCTGCCGGTGGGACCGTTGCAACCGGAGTTGTCCTATTGTTTTTGGACTGCTTCTGCTTTTTGGGAGCAGAAGCCGTGGGTGGCGTCGAAGGCCTCGGTGCGTCCAGCTCTACGGTTGTAGCTGGTGGACTGCTTAATCTCGGGGGAGGGAGTCTGGCGTCCAGCATCGCACCGATCGAGATCGTGATGAACTCTCTCAGTTCATCAATCATAGCAACGGTGGATGGTGTGGCCGCAGAAGGCCCACTCGAAGCCGTCATGGTCGCCCTCATGTCGGCGAACTCCCTCCTGTGAGCTTTCAGGTCCTCTTTGAGGTTTTCGACCTCCCGGCGCAGGCGGCTATTGTCCGCCTGCAGACGCCGTGTCTCTTCCGCCTCAGTGCGAGAAGAGAGGACCTCGACTATAGCCTGTAGGGCGGCAGCCGATTCCTTCAGGCTTTTAATGTAGCCGCCCTTGAGGTTGCCCGATTTTTTGGCAACCGTGAGGATAGCGGCTACGTTGCGCTCCGCCTCCGCGTGGAGTTCCTCCGCTCCGAGTGTCGCCGGGTCCGCCATATTTTTTGTTACCGACGTTGACGGCACTACTACGTCCTTCTCTTCGGTTGGTACCTTTTTAAAGGCACGGCTACGGAGCGCCCTCTCGAAGGCAACTTCCCGTTCCTCCTCTTCTTTTTCCTTTAATTCGGCCCTAGCCCGGGTGAGGCCGTTGCCGTTATTTTTGCCGCGGCGGTTGGCAGCGGGTCTCGCCGTCTTTACTCCCTCGTTTCCGGAGTCGGAGTCGTCCGTCTCTAGCGGTCGAAGTTTTTCGACAGAGGCCTCCGAAGCGGTCTCCATCTCCGAATCCATCTGGATATAACTAATCAGGTCACAGACTAGATTATCCCGCACGACAGGTACGGTCCATAGGTTCTGAATTATGTTATTACGTCATTTTTATGTGTAATTCACCCGCCTGAGAAGAAAATGACCTTATTTAATTTTAAAAGTCAGCCTGATGTACAACCGAAACGAAAGTTTAATTTGTAAAAAGTGGAACAAAAATTTTGAATTTCCTGTACAAGGTCATCTGAATCAATATCCCAAATGACAGATGGGGGGGTGGGGGGTCTTTTTTTTCGATTTCCCGAGTGGAAATCGAGAAAGCGAGTGCGGGGCGATGATCTGGGGGTGGATCCGAGTAAACCCTCAACCCCTACTATTTCTTAGTTTAGTTTTGTGAACATTCTTTTTTTTAAAAAGGCTCCAAGTCCGTACCGTATAACATTTTTGGTGGCAGCGGTGGGATCTGGAAATTCCAGTGCCCTACTCAGTTACGCCAACTCGATCCGGATTTCTATTTAAAGTGAAATTCGGTACGGACTCCGTCGTGACTAAAAAGTTAAACTGAAAAGTGCTAAAGTGCAACGTCTGTCCACACCCACACAAAAGTGCGTGAAAGTGCGTGAAAATTTGTAAAACCTACTATTCTCCGGGCCTGCTGTCCTGCTAAAGGCCCAACAAACATCAGGCCAAACATCAGCTACTGCTGACCATAATTCACATCGAGCTATACAAACTATTGTTCCTGGCTACGACGAGCATCATCTACTCGACGCGACTCTCACCGGTTTGCGGCGAAAATTCTGCGAAATGATAACGGTCATAATCGCGCTCTCCGTGTGCATGTGAGTGAATCTTTGGTCAATAGCGGTTCTCAAACTTTCGTGCTTTTCTTCTTTTGTTTTCGTTTGACTGTGTGTCTTATAATCTTAGTCAAAATGTCTGAAAGTAGAGCTGTGAGCCCAAAACCTGAAAAGGCCGAAACAATTGTAACGGATACAGAGGAAGATATTTTCTGCCCTCCTGGTCCAACCACTAGGTCACAGGCGAAAAAAAAAATTACGCCTAGCATCAAAGTCGAATTAGATCTAACTACACTACTCAAATTTATTAAGCCATACGATGGGACTAGGGAGACACTTAACTCGTTTCTCGTCAATTGTAACAACGCGTATGATTTAGTGTCAGTTGCACAGAAAGACATACTATTTAAATATATCCTATACCAGTTACAAGGAAAAGCACAAACTGCTTGTTCCATTAAAGATTTTTCCAATTGGGCTCAACTCAAGGAGTTTCTTAAAACTCAATTCAGTGAAAGAAAGCATTATGCTCGTTTGCTCACTGACCTCCAAGAGTGCCTTCAGCTAAATAACGAAACAGTCAGCGCATATGCCTTTAGAATCGAGAGATGTCTTTCTCAACTACTCACAGAAATCTCTATATCTCACAGCCATAAGGCAAGGGAGATACCAGGTCGAACGGCTGCTATGGAGGAATTAGCACTCCATCACTTCCAAATGGGCCTATTAACTCGATTATCCAATATTGTAAGGTGTAAATCACCTAAATCGGTCAACGAAGCGATAAACATAGCGATCTCGGAGGAAAAAATACAACAATACCTCTATAAACAGAGTTCGTCTATTTCAAAACCAACAAATACACAAAAGCCCAACTTCCAAAATGTGAGACGCGAACAACCTCAAGCAGGTCCGAGCCAACCTAGGACACCTTTCCAGAGTAGGCCTACTAATTCCAATAATGCTTTCCAAAACTCCGGTACCCCCATTTGTAGATACTGCAAATATCCTGGGCACACAATAGAACAATGTCGCAAACGACAATTTAATAACAACAGACTTAGAGTAAATCAAAATTCATTAGGGACACCACAACGCGTCAATTTCATCTCTAATGTCCCTGAACAGCAGTATCCAACCGAATCAGACGAGGGTTATGATACTGTCGATGCCGAAACAAAAAACGAGTAAGAGTCTCGTCCCGGTGTCGTACGGGACCTCAAGTTTTTAAAATCGACACCCCAAGCGTCTCTTCTAAATCAAGACTGCCTCCTTTAAATGGAGACCAATCTTTGCCAAATATTACTAAATCTATTGTACCAAATCTTACTAAATCTATTATGCCAAATCTTACTAAATCCACTGTGTCAAGTTTTACTAAATCTACTATACCAAAACTTAGCGAATCTACTAAGTTCACTGAATCCACTGAATCTATTAAATCCACTGAAGCCATCGAATCTGCTAAGTCCGCTGTATCTACAAAGTTTACTGAAAAAGTGAAACCGAATATATTCAAAATAACTACTAATCCTTCACTTATGTTTTTACCTCATGTACTCGTCAAATCTCCTGTATCAGAACTTCCATTAACACTACTCGTAGATTCAGGATCTTCTGTTAGTTTACTGAAAAATTCTTGCATCTCAAAACGAACTCAATTGATACAAGAAAAAATTCAATTAAAAGGCATTGATTCCTCAGAGGATCTCATCGAAACTCGAGGTCACTTACAACTAAAATTGCGATTATCAAAATCCAGCTTAACTCATCAATTTCATGTTATAGATAAAATACACCTACCTTACGATGGAATAATAGGCTCAGATATGCTTAATGCGCATAGCTGCAACATCGATTACAATAATGATTTGTTGCAAATCAAATCAATCAAATCAAAAATCTTTATTCAATATAGAAGTGTTTACACTTGCTTATTGATTGTCAAAAATCTACCACCGGTTCAGAATTTAGCACCTCGGACCTGAGAAGAACCGGCGAAAGAAACTCAGCGGGATATTTATTTTTTTTTTCCATTTTGCATGTACAATAATAATTATATTTTAGTTATTTGAAACAGCCTGGAGGCGATCATTTCATTCCCAAGGTGTGCAGTCAACTAAAAAGTCATTAGTGTTGTAATATCCTTTAGCACACAAACGCTCTTTAACGATTCTTTTGAATTTTATAATTGAATAATTTTGAACGTTTTCTGGGATCCTGTTGTAAAAACGTATACATTGCCCCAAAAAAGAGTTACTAACCCTGTGTAATCGGGTACTTGGAGTAACAAGTTTATTCTTGTTCCTAGTGTTAATAGAATGTACGTCACAATTTCTGGGAAAATCGTTTATGTTTTTGCGTACATACATAACATTATCAAAAACAAATTGAGAAGCGACAGTCATTATTTTAATTTCTTTAAATTTATCTCTTAACGAATCTTTTGGGCCCAGGTTATAAATTGCACGAATAGCCCTCTTCTGCAGTACAAAAATAGTATTAATGTCAGCTGCATTACCCCAGAGTAGGATGCCATACGACATTATACTGTGGAAATAACTGAAGTACACAAGGCGAGCCGTATCCACATCAGTCAAAAGTCTAATTTTTTTTACCGCATAGGCTGCAGAGCTGAGTCTATTCGCCAACTTATTTATATGGGGGCCCCATTGGAGCTTAGAGTCTATTGTCATACCAAGGAACTCTGTTGATTCTAAAACATCTAATGCTTCCCCGTTTAAACGTACACTCGTTTTGACACATCTTACATTGGGAGTAGTGAATTTAATACATTTAGTCTTTTTACTATTTAACATTAAATTATTAACACTAAACCAATTTACTATTTCAGAGAGAGTATTGTTCACATCGTCATATATTGAAAGACGTCTTTTTATTTTAAAAATTAAAGAAGTATCATCAGCAAACAATACTATCTCGAGTTTATCACCTAGGAGATGTGGCAGGTCATTTATATAAACAAGGAAGAGTAATGGTCCAAGAATTGATCCTTGAGGGACCCCCACAGTAACTGGAGACCCGGGAGATCTCTTTCCATTTACATCAACCCCCTGAATCCGATTGCTCAGATACGAAATCAGAAGACTGAGTGCAGTGTCCCTAATTCCATAATGACGTAGCTTCCTGACTAAAGTTTCGTGTTGCACGCAATCAAAGGCCTTAGATAAATCACAAAATATCCCTAAGGCATCCTGTGACTCCTCCCAGGCCCTGTAAATATTTTTAACGAGCTCAACACCAGCGTCAGTTGTCGAGCGACCCCTTGTAAATCCAAATTGTTTCTTGTGTAGCAACTTGTTATTGTTTTTTTTTTTTTTGTTTTTGTTTACTGCTTTTTTTTTTTTTTTGTTTGTTGTTGCTTGTATCATTGTGGCTTTGGTCAGCTTCTCGTAGCTGGTGGGAATGTGAATTGAGCTTAAGTTGTATTGTTTTTATTATTATAATTATTATTTTATTAATTTACATTTTTAAATTATATAGTATTTAACATTTCTTATTATCAAACATTTACATTTACCTACATTATAAATCTATTTTTATTTATTTATTTTATATATTCTTATTTGATTTATATTATGAGTCAGAACGATGATGATTCGTCGGATACATTTTGTACTTGTAGTGAAACAGATAGTAATGACAGTTTTCTTAGTCTACCCTCACTTTGTGATGAATTAAATGCACATTTTAGCGACGCTTCAAAGCTTTTTAACTTGGTTCACATTAATGCTCAGAGTGTTCCCGCTCATTTTTCGGATATGTTGACTTCGTTTCAAAATAATAATTTGCATGCTATTTTGGTTTCAGAATCCTGGCTGAAACCATGTCACCCTTCGACATCATTCAGCTTACCGGGTTTTCGCTTGATTCGGAATGACCGTTTAGGTCGTTCTGGAGGAGGTGTTGCCATTTACTTGCGATCACACATTCCTTTTACTGTTATTGATTTATCGCAACACCAAAATAGCCCCGGAGCTGAACATCTTTTTATTGAGGTCCTATTTTCCAACACTAAGCTTCTTCTCGGCGTTTACTATAATCCTAGCCTTACCATCGATTACTTTATGTCTTTTGAACAACTTTTAGAAAAATTTGCTCCTCTGTATACACATAAAATAATAATGGGCGATTTTAATACTTGTCTTCTTAAAAATGACTTTCGAACTTCACGCTTTACTTCTATTGTACAAGCAGCTGACTTGCACATATTGCCACTGTCTGCGACCCACACATTTCCTGACTGCTTACCTTCTCTTCTCGATTTAATCCTTGTCTCTTCTGATACTCATGTCGAAAAATTCGGTCAATGTGCTGCTACTGCCTTTTCCTATCATGACCTTCTTTTCTTGTCTTACAAACTAAGACCTCCTAAAGCTAAACGTAGAATTGTTATGAGGCGTAATTTTTGTAGGGTTAACTTTGAAAGGCTTGTTGAGGATGTGTCGAATATTGACTGGTCCGGAGTGCTTAATGCTTCATCAATTGATGAGAAGTTAAATACTTTCAATATCCTCTTAACTCAACTTTATGATAAGCATGCTCCTATTCGACCAGTGCTACTGAAACATCTACCGGCACCATGGTTGACTGACGAAGTGAAATCTTTGCAAAAGAAAAGGAATATAGCCAAAGCTAATTTTAGACTTGATCCCAATGCCGTAAATCGTGAGAAGTACCGGAGAGCTCGGAATCGCTGTAACAGGCTGTGTAGGGATGAACATCGACGCCATATCTATAAGTCAGTTATTGAGGAAAATGACTCAGCCCGAGTTTGGAATTTCCTCAGATCACTAGGAGTTGGGAAACAACAACAAGATCTATATTCTGAAAACATAAATCTAAATTTACTAAATCAGCATTTCTCATCCTCTGTCACTATTGATAATACAACAAAATTAAATACAATTTCTCAAATTTCTTCTTCCACAACTCCTGATCTTCCCTCTTTTCGATTCAGTCAATTCACGTGTAGTGACGTTAAGAAGAATATTCTAGCCGTATCATCTAACAGTGTTGGTTCTGATTGCATTAGTCGCCAAATGGTAATTCCTATTATAGATAATTTAGTTCCTATAATAACAAATATTTTAATTTTTTCCATTGAGAGTGGCACATTTCCTTCTTGTTGGAAAGATGCTTTAATCATTCCCTTGCCAAAAAAACCCACCTCGACTTCCTTTTCCGATCTACGTCCTATATCTATTCTTCCTTTCCTCTCTAAAGTTCTTGAACGTCTAACTTATAATCAACTTAACCTTTTCCTCTGTAGATACAATCTTTTCAATCCCTTTCAATCCGGATTCCGCTCCGGCCATAGTACGACTACGGCATTAGTAAAAATCACTGATGATATTCGCATGGCTAAAGACAAGCGTCAGCTCACTGTTTTGACATTACTCGACTTCAGTAATGCTTTCAATAGTGTAGATTTTGACATCTTGCTTGCAGTATTGCGTTCTCTTAACATTTCTCCTATAACGATTGACTGGTTTCACTCTTACTTGCACGGTCGCCGGCATCGAGTGCGACTTAACGACACTTTTTCTGACTGGACTACTGTCAAAGCCGGCGTACCGCAAGGTGGCGTGATGTCTCCACTCCTATTTTCACTTTTTATTAATACTATTACTAAATATATTTTTTCTTCCTACCACCTGTATGCTGACGATCTCCAGATTTACATGCACACAAGCTTAGAAGATCTGCCTAGTACGATAGGTACCATAAATAAAGACCTCGAACGTATCAACAGATGGAGCAGAGAGTTTGGTTTGCAGGTTAATCCTTCCAAATCGCAAGCTATAATTATCGGAAGTCAACAGCTTATTTCGCGGATTAATTGCTCGAATGTGCCTCAAATCATTTTTGCCGGTGTCATTATCCCTTACAGTGAAACAGTCAAGAACTTGGGTATAACATTTGATAAATTTTTGTCGTGGGATCCACAGATATGTGAAGTTAGCAGGAAAATATTTTCATCAATCGGTTCACTAAGAAGGTTGCGTAATTTTCTTCCTTTTTCAACTAAAGCTGCTCTTGCCCAGTCTCTTCTTCATCCTATCCTTGATTACGCCGATTCTTGCTATCTAGACTTAAGGGAGGATCAGCTGAATAAACTTGAGCGTCTCCAAAACCTCTGTATACGGTTCATATTTGGACTTCGCAAGTATGACCACGTCTCTGAGTTTCGTGAAGGGCTCAAGTGGCTTCCCATACGTCTTCGCAGGAGTACGCACATACTATCTCTTCTATATTCTATATTATTTAGTCCTATTCTCCCTTCGTTTTTAAAGGAAAACTTTGAATTTCTCTGTGACTCCCATAATAAATCGCTTCGTTCCAGTGAACGTCTCACATTGAAAATTCGCAATCACTCCACTACTTATTACAGCAAGTCTTTTTGTATTGAAGCAGCGCGCTTGTGGAATAACCTTCCGTTACACATCAGACATGCGAAATCACTTGAATCTTTTAAAAATAAAGTTAAGGAATACTATTTAAGACTTTAAGTTTGCTGTCAATTACATTATCACTAGCTATTCATATTTGTATTCGATTGTACTCGTACATAAGTTTATGACATGCTGTCTATATATATATGTATGTATGTATGTGTATTTTTTTTTATATATGTACGTGTATATCTATATATGTATGTATGTATGTTTATTGTTATGTATGTACGTGTATATCTGTATATGTATGTATGTATGTTTTATATGTTTTGATATATATGTATTTGTGTAGTATATTTATCTTGTTTAGTGTAATAATTTGTGTATAAATATAATTTCATATAGTATTTAACTTCTGTGCTGTACACGCGCTTTCCGCTTTTTCACATTAACTCCTCCATGCTGGTTGTCTGGAAGAAATCGCTCTTAAGCGATAAGACCGCCTGTTGTACATTTCTTTATTTTTTTTAATAATGTGTTATTGAATGTAAGTTTTTCTTTTCTCTCGTGTATGTACAATAAAGAGTTATTATTATTATTATTTACTTTTGGACTATTTATCTCCCAAATAATGGGGCAAATATTCCAGTCACACGGGTCAATGACCAAGTGTATCTGGGGAGTGAAAAAGTCAGTCAGTACAGTCAGTCAGCCAGCTCATTATTAGATTCTAAAAACTTACGTACTATTCGACAAGTATTTAAAATAGCAGCTTTTTGCATGGTGATGTATGTGAGAGGTGGTAAATCAAGAATTTTTAAACTTTGGTGTAAGTGTTTAGGTATGACTCCGGTAGTGGAAAGCACGATAGGGACAATAAAAACCTTATTTAAATTCCATATTCTAATTATTTCTTCTTTTAATTCTGTATATTTATTGATCTTTTCCGTAATAGTTTTTAATAAGTTATGTGTGTTTGGAACAGAAACATCAATTAAGTAAGCTATTTTAGATGATTTGTTAACTAAAGTTATATCCGGTCTATTGTAATGAATCGTTTTATCAGTAAGAATTGCTCTATCATAATATATTTTTATTTCTTCATTTTCTAAAACGGGGTTGGGTTGGTATTCATAGTAAGGTTTTAGTGGAGTATTTGTGAAGTTATATTTGTGTGCAAGTTTTTGATGTATGTAGTGAACTATTTGGTTGTGGCGATGGGTGTAATCTGTTTGAACTAGAGTAGAGCAAGCTCCTGTAATATGTTGTATATTTTCTGGCATGTATGTACAATACTGGTATGTACAATAAAGAGTTATTATTATTATTATTATTATTATTATTATTAAAATGTACTAGCATTTGATTTAGTAATAACTTTTCAAAGATCTTGCTAAGAGTTGGTAGTACAGAGATGGGCCTATAGTTGTTGGGGTCTGATGTACTACCTGACTTAAATATTGGTAATACTCTACTATGTTTCATGAGGTCAGGAAACACGCCACTAAGGACACATTTATTAAATATAGTGACAAGGTAGGGTGCGATTACATCAATTATTGAATTGACTACCTTGACAGAGATCCCCCACAGATCGGCCGTTTTCTTAATATCTAGTGATCTGAAGGAACTTATTACATCACTTACACTTACTGTATTAAATTTAAAGCTAATATAACATTTTTCCACGTGGTTTTTTAATAATGATTCAGCAACGGTAGGAGAGGAATTTAATGAGTTAGTAGTCGAAAATGGAATGTCAGCAAAAAATTTTTCAAAAACAGTTGCAACATCCCGATCTGAGGAAAATAAATTGTTGTCAATAGATAAGCTAAAGTCGGAGATGTTATTTTTGACTCTTCCAGTTTCACAATTAATAATTTTCCATGTCATTTTAATTTTATCAGGTGCGTCAATAATTTTTTTTTTTATATGCAATGATTTAGCTGTATGACATACACGTTTGAATAGTTTAGAGTAGGCACTAACATAACTGATAAATGAAAAAGACCGGTTGTATGATCTTTCACTATAAAGTTCATACAACCTCTGCCTACTCTTGTGAATTCCGACAGTCGCCCAATCATTAAATTTAAGAAAATTCCTAGAATAGACTGTCTTGGAAGTAAATGTGGCATTAAATTCTGTTTTAATTAATTTAAAAAAATTGTTATAAAGCTCATTAGAATTATCATTTAATTGTAAATATGAGAGCTTTGCCATGATATTACTTCTGAACTTCTCAATTCGATACAAATTGATTGGAACAAATGTCTGTTTTAAATCCTTAGCATTATTTTTTATTTGCGAATTAAATGAAGCCAACTGTCCACAATGATCAGAACTTAACATATTTATAATACATTTATGATTAGGTACACAGTTGGTAAATATGTTGTCAATACATGTTGCAGTGGATTCAGTGATTCTAGTTGGCTCTAAGAATAAGTTAATGAGATTATATGAATATAATAATGATCTGAATCTAATACTTGTGCTATAGTTTTCTAATAAGTTTATGTTAAAGTCACCACAAATAAAAATATATTTACTTGATCCAGATAATTTCAATAATGCACTTTCCAATATTTTCTCAAATGCTTCATATAACCCGCTAGGAGGTCTGTATACGCATACAACAATGACATGCTCAAGCTCTGCACAGGCTATTTCAATAGTCTGCTCAATAGAAAGGCTCACAACATCCTTACGTTCTTTAAATTTTAGATTTTTGTTAATAAGTATTAATGAGCCACCTCATATAGCTTTTTTTCTACTGAACATACTAGCCATCTGGTGACCACTGAAATTAAACATAAACTGATAATTTACAAGCCAATGTTCTGTTATACATAAAATATCAATGGCATTACTGTTTATGAATAACTCAATTTCTAAATCTTTTCCAGCCATTCCTTGAATGTTTTGGTGCACCAGGTTTACAAGTTTACTATTATTATTGTTTTGATTATTTCTAATTTTAAAATTTAGGAATTTATCCAAAGTTAAATTACTATTAGGTAAATTAATATTAGTATTAATAATACTTGAGCCAGAGACTACCTCTTTTGTCCTAAAATTCAATTTAAATTACTTTTATCAGTGTTAATATAAATTAAATTGTTATTTTTATTATGCATATGATCCTTGGTAACATTAGGCATAAAATAATTATTAATATTGTAAGCAATTAGGTTACCAATTTGTCTTCTGGATTTTATTGGTAGGTACGTAGTACCTCCTGTCAACTTAAATCTATATATGAATTTATTAATGTCAAATAACATAAAATCATTGCTACAATGTCGGGTCAAATTGTATAAACATACATTTAAGTCATAAATATGTAAATTCTGTGCATCTGTCAAGGTATGTGAATATGGAAATGTACTAATTATAAATTTGCATTTCTTTTGATTTTGAATTTCACATAATAATTTTATATTCTTAATTAGATTATTTTTGTTCAGAGACAAGCTGTCTCCATGCATTAATACAACTATATTATTGGAATCCAGATGCATAGAACTTATCTTATTTATTTGGTACTGATAGGTTGCCCCGGGTGAGCATGTATTGACTACATTTTTTATCTCACTTTTTAGTATTGAGCCAAAGCCCTGACCTAACTTGTCAGATACTACTATAACATTTTTAACATTTTTATTTATATTTATTTCTAACCCCAGTTTATTGTGGTTGTGGAACCCTGGTGAACATTGACTCAACTTGAGAGGTTGGGACACTGTGTTAATATTAGTATTAGCAGAGGCCAACTCATTTTCTTGAGTATGCAAACAGTTACACATGGATTCCTTTGATAAGGACTCAAATTTTTCCAAGTTCGAGGTGCATAGCTCAAGAAGATTGTTGGCTGCATGTATATGTTCCTCTATCTGTTTTTGAGCCAAGTCATATTTTTTATTCACAAATTCTAATGATCTCTGGAGGCTAGAAATTTCTAGTTGCAGATGTTCAATGTTATTGTCATATATCAATTTATTATTTTGCAACTTATTATTACATGATTTTACTTTATTAATCAAATGTGACCGTTCTTTTCTCATTTTGTATACATATTGATATTTATAAGTATTACTAATTATTTTTTTTGTTTTATTAATGAATTTATTTAATTTTATGTATTTTTTTATCTTGTTATGTGAATTCATATAGGTATGATTAGCTTCAGACTCCTGCAAGGTGGTATTGGAGTCAGAGGCATGTGTAACTAACTCATGATACAACCTTTCAGTCGCATCACATTTCTGGACTGTTTTAATTTGTTCTAGTTCTATTTCTAATTTTCGGGCATTAATAAGACTTTCTTCCAGTTCTGAAATGCGACTCAAAGCTCTTTCATGTTCATTGCTACACTCTTTAAATGAGTTCACAATCTCAAGAAGATTGTCCCGCTGGCTAACAACATCTAAACAATGTTCATTCAACTTAGCTAGCTCACTTTTGAGTTCAGTGTTTTTTTTCACAATTTTTTTAATCTCTTCTTCACTGTCCTCACGCTCTTGAAGAAGTTGTCTGTTTAACTCTTTGGAGGATTGTAATTCCTTAAGGGTCAGTTGGAATTTGGCTTCCATATCTTTTATTGATGTTTTCCGGGTCATAATAGTATACTCCATTATGTTTAACTGTAAAATTTATTCAAATATGTATTTAAATAATTAAAAAGATAATATAATGTTATTATTTTAATATATGATTACTTTAAAATTATGTGATATAATAAAATGTGATTAATTATATATTATCAGTTAAGGTAATAGCAATTAATTTGGACAAAGTTAGGGAATTTTATGTGATCTTTTATATTATGTTATATCAGTTACTAAATGTATACAATGTGAGTCACATATAATGTTTTTGATTATTTCTTACTTTCTTTTAATAAATATGTATGTGTTAAATTATTTGCTTATTTGCTTGTCAACTGATTCAAACAATATTATAAGCTTAGTGTATACTGAACACAAGGATTACAGCTTACAAAATAAGCTGAGTCCTATGCACAGCACAGATATTGTGAAGAACTATCTGAGGACTATGTTAAAATCTTCAACTTTGCTTCCAGCTAATTGTCAAGCAAAGTGAGACAGTAATCACGCCAAAGGAGAAGACAGATGCTGTCAACAACATGTAAGCCTTGTTCGAATCAGGTTTATAACGTATAAAAATGACTATATAAAACTTTAAAACAAAATACTCCCCGGGTTTACGTTGAAGATTTCAAGTCAAGCGGCCGTTAGACTATGACAGTCGACTCGATTCTTCTTTTGTTTTGATATAGTGGCGTATCTGCGTCACAAACACTATTGTCACTTTTATTAAGAATTGTAATCCAGAATTACTACACTAATTATTATTAAAACAATTAAAACTAAATAATTTAAAATATTTAAAATAAATTCAAATTTGACATGTCACCCAGAGCAGTCTATCATTGCATATCGGTAAATCGTCTCTAAAACTTTACTTCAATGATCCTATTTATTTGATACCTGCAAGAACAGAAACCGTCATAGAATGTTCCGTTAAAAATCCAGAAATGGAGGAAGGTGTTATATTAGATCAACATATATCAGATAACATTCGTATATCTAATTGTCTAGTGAAAGTGAAGCCCAATAACAGAGTTAATATTTCTATCTTAAATACATCAGAAGGACCAGTCGAAATTAAATCTAATTTATGTTTGAAGATTGAATCTATTAATAAATACGATTATAATCCCATTACAAATTGCAATAAAGCACTAAATAGAAGCCAAGAAGTTTTAAAATCTCTTAGAACTTCTCACTTGAATCAAGAAGAATCAGACGCGCTTTTAAACCTTTGTCATAACTTCTCAGACATCTTTCATTTGCCTCAAGATAAGCTTACTTTCACTTCTGCCATTAATCATCAGATTAAAACAAATTCTGATACTCCAATTAATACAAAATCATATAGGTTTCCGCAATGTCACAAAATGGAAGTACAAAATCAAATTCAGAAAATGCTAGCCCAGGACATAATTGAACCATCCTTATCCCCTTGGTCTTCTTCGATTTGGGTTGTCCCTAAGAAGCTGGATGCTTCAGGGGAAAGGAAGTGGCGTGTAGTAATAGATTACCGCAAACTCAATGATATTACTATCGGCGAATCTTATCCAATACCTCAAATCAATGAAATCTTAGATCAACTAGGCCATTGCAAATATTTCAGCACATTAGATTTAACTTCAGGTTTTCACCAAATTCCAGTAGATTCGAAGGATGCTGAAAAAACAGCATTTAGTATCCCGGAGGGACATTATCAGTTTAAAAGAATGCCATTCGGATTGAAGAATGCCCTCGCCACTTTTCAACGATTAATGAATAATGTATTGTCAGGCCTTCAAGGAATACACTGCTACGTGTACCTAGATGATATAGTCATTTATTCATACGATCTTAAAACTCATATAGAAAAACTTGAAAAAGTATTTCAAAGATTACGTCAATTCAACCTTAAACTGCAACCAGACAAATGCGAATTTCTCCGGACAGAATTGACTTATCTGGGTCACATCATAACGAGTGAAGGTGTTAAACCAAATCCAGAAAAGGTCAAAGCTGTAGAGGACTTTCCTACACCAAATACTCAAAAAGACATCAAATCCTTTCAAGGCCTTATTTCTTATTACCGCCAATTCATTCCACAGTTTTCAAAACTTGCTAAACCCCTTACGACTCTTTTAAGAAAAGGCACTAAATTCAATTGGGATAATGAACAACAGTTGGCATTTGAACAATTAAAAACCAAACTGACCACAGCGCCTATTCTTTTATACCCAGATTTCTCAAAACCATTTGTACTAACTTGTGACGCCTCTGGTTTCGCGATTTCCGCGATATTATCTCAGGGCGAAATCGGAAAAGATCGCCCTATAGCTTATGCGTCTAGAACATTGAACAAAGCAGAAACAAATTATAGCACAACAGAAAAGGAGTGCTTGGCAATCATCTTTGGGACGAAAATGTTCCGTCCTTATTTGTACGGAAATAATTTTACGATAGTCACTGATCATAAACCACTTCAATGGTTATTTAGTTGCAAAGACCCTGGTTCACGACTCATAAGATGGCGTCTAAAGTTGGAAGAATTTAATTATGATATCAAGTATAAAAAAGGCAAAATAAATGCCAACGCCGACGCTCTCTCTCGATATCCCGTAAATCCGATTCTTCCCGAAAATAAAAACGATTTACAGCCGAACCCCTCTGTCGATATTAATCAAAGAGCCAATGACCAAGCCCCATTAGAGCAACAGCTTCCTAACATCCCCCAAGAAAATCTAGACGAAATACTGGGAACAGATTTTTCTCCTGTGGAAGAACTAGAATTAGACTTCGTACCACTGAATCCTCCTACTCCTATAGAACTCCTAGAACCTGGAATCGATACGCCTATTCCTACCTGCGTAGATCCTACAATTATTCAAGCTCCTTCTATACTCGAATATCTTCTCGCTGTACCATCCGCACTACATCCTGAAGCAGAATTAGGAACCCTTCCTTTAGAACCTACAAACTTACCTTTACCTAGCGACCCCTACGATGACTCTCCAAAACCGTCTACAAGCACAGATCCTACCACCGCTTCTGACACTTATCAGAGCTTCCTTAAAGCTATTTCTGATAAGAATAAAAATTTTAGTACAAAAATCGTTGAACATAATGAGAGTCTCATGAAATGCCCTGCTAAAGTTATACTTGTTCCTACGTCAATAGACCTAGATGAATCTAATCCTTATATTCAGGAAGTCTTAGATATTCCGGAGTTGAGCAACTTAATGCTCAATACTGAAAGACAACTTTACTCATTTCAAAAAATCATGAAAGATAATATAGCTCTCTACCTTATGTTCACAAAGGTCCATCATTTCGATGAGTTTTCAATTATCCTATTATTATATTCGATTATCCAGAGATTTTTCAAACTTTAAAAACCGTCAGGAATGATCTAATTTCCACAGGGAATATAAATAATATTGGAATTTCTGATATGAGGAACCCATTCGACAAACATTCATTTGTTAAAATTTACAATATTATTTGCTACTTGTTTCACGACACCCGAATTAAAATTGATATCTATGATAATAAAATCATTTACCCTGTTCCTACTGAAATAAAGAAAATTTTATACGAAAATCACAATATCCCAACAGCTGGTCATTTAGGTTCGTCTCGTATGTATAATAGAGTTAAGGAGATGTACTATTGGAATGGCATGCGAAGCGACATTGAATCCTATGTAAAACAGTGTAAAGCATGTCAACAAAACAAAGCACTGCGTAAAGTAAACCGTGCTCCCATGCAAATTACTAGCACTTCCACTGAACCAAACCAGCGAATATCCCTGGATATTGTCGGTCCTTTACCAGAAGCAGGTACCGCAAAATTAAGATTCATTCTCACTATCCAAGACGACCTCACTAAATTCTCTACTGCATATCCTATCCGAAGCACAACAGCTGAGGAAACCAGTGAGTGTCTTTTACATTACATATCTATTTTTGGCATACCCAAAATGATACTTACCGACCAGGGGACAAATTTTACATCTGATCTATTTAGAAAGACCTGCAAGTTCCTAAAAATCAAAAATCTCTGGTTCTCTCCATACCATCCACAAACTCAAGGCGCTCTGGAGAGGAGCCATTCCACGCTTAAGGAATATCTCAAATCCTATATCAATGAAGAACAGACAAATTGGCCTCGCTATGTCTATACTGCAATGCTAGCTTATAATACATCAGTTCATACAACAACACACTTTACGCCTCACGAACTAATGTTTGGTAATAAAAAATTCCGAATTCTATTTACGACGAACCTCCTGGAACTACGTACCCTGAATATGTTCGTTTGTTACAAAATCGATTAAAACATTCAAGAGAAAAAGCTTTGGAATTTATAAGAAGGTACAAGGAATCGTCAAAATCATATTACGATACCCGCACTCGTCCCGCTAAATATAAGGTTGGAGACTACGTTTATTTAAAAAATCACTTATGAATGCGGAAAGCTCTTTCGCCTCTCTGGAAAGGTCCTTACAAGGTAGTAAAAATAAATGGTAATAATACGCTTACCTTATTAATAAACAGACGTCACGTTACTCACCATTTTGACCAGGTCGAGCCAGCAGCCGACGTAGACCGTAATCTGTGAATATATATAAATATTAGACATAGCTAACTATAAATATAAAATGAATACTTACCTGAGGGTAGACTTCAGCTTCTGAAAAAGAAAAATCATTAGCATTATACTATTAGTTAATAAAATCCAAAGTCTATGTAAGTAATTTAATTTTAGAATACTTACCTTCTTTATATCTCTTCCTAAGGCATCATCTGGCTTATTTGTCATTTTCAGGGCCTCGTCCCAAGGTCAGTCACAGCAAAGCTATCTACAACCTCTCATCTCGAGTCCTGAAATATACTTTGACCCGATTGGCGAACTCAAAGTGAATGTTGGTCACTTAGACGTTGTCACCCCATATGATATATCATATATCGCATCTCATATTCAAAATATTAATGAGGTATTAGGTACAACTCGATTCCTTTGCAATCAATTTCAGAATAATATTACATTCCAACTTGAATGCCATAATGGTCTAGAACCATTAACTATTAGATATGAAGATATGGTTTCCGCTTATTCTTCTATCACTCACCTGACAAGCACCAATAAATTCAAACGTAGTGCTTGGATAAGTGGTGTAGGAACACTGTCCAAAATAATATTTGGCACTCTAAATGAGGACGATGCCGTCAAATATGATAACGCTATACAAGATTTACATGATGACCAGAAAAAATTAGCTTCTCTAACTAAAGAAAATATTTTGGTTACAACATCCACACTTTCCAAATTTAATGAATCCTTACATACGATCGAAAAATTAACATCGAGATTTAAGAATTTATCACAAGCCTATAATCATATAGAAATTAAGTCAAATATAAATTATATATTGCAAAGTTTGGAAGCCGCTGTACTCGCCTTATCATTCCAATTGGAAGACATAATTAATGCTATCGTACTCAGTAGCCAAAACATTCTACACCCAGCCATATTAACTCCCACGCAATTATTCCAGGAACTTATTGATAATCATAGGTATCTACCTGTCAATCGCAAATTACCAACTACTTTAGAATTAATTCATATTCATATATTAATGAATGTTTCTAATGTAATGTGTTTTAGCTTAAGGAATAAGATTATTTTTATTTTAAGAATTCCTCTTGTATCTTCTAAGGAATATAACCTGTACCATAATATTGCATTACCTACGCCGCACGATGGTTTGAAACCTAACTCGTTTATTTTTGTAGTACCTAAAAATAAATATATCGCATTGACCAAAGATAAATTAGAATATTGGACCTTAGAATCAATCACGGACTGCAAGACGATAAATTCCCATGAATTCATATGTGACGTAATTACAGTGTATTCGACAAGTGCAAACCCTAGTTGCGAAAGTGAACTCTTATCCAACGTAATAAGTGCTCTACCGGAACAATGTAAAACGGATTTTATTTACGGACAATTAGATTTATGGAAACAAATTAGCAATAATAGGTGGATTTATATACAGTCACAGAGTAACAAATTGTCAATTGAGTGTAATAATAAAGAAGATTCAGAGTTGAACATTTGATTTTAATATAGTTTTAGATTTATGCTGTACTTTATATAAGTTTAAAAATGAAATAAGTAATGGACCCCTTATTAAATTGCAAAATATAGACCTTGACTCATTTACTCTAGAAACAAAGTATATATTAAAATCGTTAGCAGAGGAAACACAAAAGATTATAAATCAAAAATCTATAATAAAATACGGGGATCATTATTCTATACTCTTAATTATTGTTATTGGTATTATTATAATATATGGTGCGTTTAGGTTATTTTTGTTTATTAAAACGCGTGGCCGTCTTACCTACCAAATCCCTTTTGTCATGCAACCAGTTCCTGCAGATCCACCGAATCCAGAACCTGCAGCTCCTATTCTAGATCCTGTTGTTCCTATACAGGTTAATAAAGCCAACCAATCTCCAGAAGATATTCCGCCAGCCAGCACCAGAAGGCACATTTAGTTTCTCTTTCCTAAACTTCGAATTTCAACTCCGAAGTTTAGTCTACCCCGGGGAGGTGTTATAACCCTACATTGTTACCCCTTTTGCTGACCAAAGCTGCCAATTCATCACCTTTCCTCCAGAACCGACAGTAGCCCGCTCCTCAGAGTCAGTCCTACTCCAACCTCCGATTCCGACGGTCGCGTTCAATAATTAATATTGTTGTTTTTTCTATTTCGAGGACTCAACCCTCAACCCCTAATATTTCTTAGTTTAGTTTTGTGAACATTCTTTTTTTAAAAAAGGCTCCAAGTCCGTACCGTATAACAGTACGTAACACACCTCTGGGGTGAGGCTATAGACAAGCGTGGGGAGTCGTTGGCTGTCAGCCTCAATATCTCCAAGGCTTTCGACAAAGCTTGGCACAAAAGTCTTCTGTCTAAGCTGCCGGCATACGGTCGGCCAGCTCAGCTCTGTACCTGAATTGCCAGCTTCCTACACAAGCGTAGCCTTCGCGTTTTAGATGATGGTTGCGCTTCATAATTCCATGCAGTGAATGCTGGGGTTCCCCAGGGTTCTGTGCTTTCCTCCACACTCTTTATTTTGCACATTAATGATATGCTAGCCCTTGGGAACATACATTGCTATGCAGACGATAGTACAGTGGATGGGGGTTACCACGGACGTGCAGTAGCCGGGCGGGCCGAAACTGAGGAGAAGCGGAGGGATCTTGTTGTTGAACTCGATAGTAAGTTAGAGCTCATTGCCAAATGGGGTTCTGATAATCTTGTCGAGTTTAATACCAAGAACAGGTATGCGCACAACGAAAAAGTCACCATTTTCCCTTGTTCCTCCCTTCAGTGGCACTACGCTAGTGATACAAAGCCAAATTGCCGTACTAGGTATCGACGTTCGCTATGACGTTAATCCAAGGGATTATATCGAGGCTGTTATCAAAACAGCTTTATGGAAACTCCAAGGTGCGGTGTCCAAGGTTTCACGCCACAACAACTGCTCCTGCTGTACAAAATGCAAGTGCGGTCTTGCGTTGAATATTGCTCGCACCTCTGGGATGGCTCCGCTAAGTACTTAATGGAAGCCTTGGATCGGTTGCAGCGACGTGCGGTCCGCATTATTGGCGACGTAGAGGTCACAAACACCCTCGAACCTTTACGCTTGCGTCGAGAAATAGCAGCGCTGAGCGTTTTCTATCGACTGTATCACGGCGAATGCTCTGAGGAATTATTCTCTCTAATTCCTGCATCCCCTTCCCTTCACAGATCTACGCGGGCTGGCTCGCGATGTAACTGCCTAACTGTTACATCGATTCCATCTCGCCCAAAGCAATTTGGCAACTCTTTTCTTTGTCGCACCGCCAAAAAATGGAACTCTTTACCAGCACACGTGTTCCCTTCCTCTTATAACCTAGGTGCTTCAAACGAGGCGTGAAGAAGCATGTTGCTGGCTGGCATGGCGAGGGTGACCGGTGCAGCTCATTCCAGCTGACTGTACTAGTCGTCTTCGCGTTTGGACTCCACTTCCACTTACCATCAGGTGGAGTGGAGTAATATGTCTGCCCGAACATAATAAAAAAAATTAACCGGTTAAGGACGGAGACATCTCCGAATATCTGCCTGTTATCCGCTATGATGAAGTCTATCTCGTTCCGCGTCACAGCGTCGGGGCTCTGCCAGGTCCAACTCCTATGGGATTTCTTCTTAAAAGACGAGTTCATCAAGAAGATTTTTTATTTTTTTATTTTATAGGGGGCAAACGAGCAGGAGGCTCACCTGATGGAAATCGACCACCACCGACCATGGACATCTGCAACACCAGGGGGGTTGCAGGTGCGTTGCCGGCCTTTTAGGAAGGCCGCATCTCGAGGAAGTTGACCAGCATTTGCACCCTGTGATTCCTGCGTCCCAATCCATGTGGTACGATGCGCAATTCGTCGCGTTCTTGTACTCCCACCTAAGCGTTGAAGTCCCCCATGACAACGTTATAGTGAGCCGCGCTGGTGCCATGGCTCTAGTTATATCCTCATACATGGCATCCACCTCGTCGTCAGAATGTGCCGAGGTCGGCGCATATACCTGTACGACTTTCAGGGAATATCTGTCAGTCAGCTTCAGTACTAGGTACACTACCCTTGTCGACACACTATTGACTTCCACAACACTGCCACTGAGGGCCTTATTGACCAGGAATCCGACGCCGCCCTGGGAGCTCTGATCGCCTTGCCAGAAGTAGAGTAGGTGACCGGACTCGAGGGTTATTGGGTTCTGCCCTCTCTTCGGACTTCTGCTGACTTTTCTTCTTCTTTTGACTTGCAGCTGGGAATAGCCTGGCTGCTGGGGACTGAGGGCCGTCGATCTGGTGCGGTATTAATTTTGAGGGTTTTTTTAGCCGTAAAACGCCATGCTGGCCAGGCGGGGTATGGCGAGTGTTTCGATTAAATTGGCCTACTGTAAACTTGCCCCGCCCACGAAGAGAAAAACTAGTGAGGAGCACCAGTTACCGGGACGGGATCGCTGGGACGTGTGACTCGGAATTGAGCTTCTAGCGGTATACATAGTTGAAGTATTGATACTGAGATATGTCGCATCCTTATCTCTCACCCGAATGCCCCCAGAAGCCCCCTTTCTTCTCCTGCCCCACTCGTTCGTTGTACTTAAACTTAATTGTATTGTAATCTGAATTCAAGGATCTCTTTGGCGTCCAGGCACATATTCATTCAAAATTTATATACATACACATACACACACAAAGACATTAACAAATTAAAATAAAAAATAACTCAAATTAAAGTATTATATTCACTGATTTAAATATCGGATCAACGGCGTAACAGATGATCGCATTCAGTACAATGGATAAAATATCTTATCTCTTGTGACGTCAATTTGGGTTCGATCCCTTGACGGTCGCACCTACCTGCGCGAGCGCATCGTCCATCAGTCGGTCAGTCAGTCAATCGAGAATCTATTACCGACGTACAACCCGTGCCGCTTTACGCTTACTCGCTGTTAAGGCTCAATTTATATAGGGACATATCTGTATCTACCTGTTTAATTTTGTCATTCGTGCTTGTGCTTATTTGTTCTCCTACAACCTATTTGGCGTCATGCACGTAGTGCATCTTTACGACGTCCCCCAGTTCCCCTTACTTTACTTAACATGTCTTAAAGAATACTGCTTAGTTTTTTGATTTCCAGCCCCTTCGGATACGTCGTTTTCCGATAAAAAAAATTTTCGTGATATTCGTCTTTCAGTCATACTCAAACAATTTTGAACCCTCAACCATGGTGATACATTTTAGGCATCCTAGATATATTGATCATAATTTACCTATGGCATCGATTATTTAGCGTCCTCACAGGATGGACTGTATTTGGGAATGCGACGTTGCCCGCTTTGGGTTTATTGTCTCTTTCTTTTCCTATCGCTTTTCTGTACTAAACAGTTTCAACGTTTATTTTGTTCCAATACTCGTAAGGTTTATACATATTATATATATATATATATATATAAAATCTACCTACCAATTTTCATATTGACATTATAAAATGAAAGTATTTATAATAAAATGAATTTACTGGGAACAGTGCTTTCGTCTTACAGTTGGTAGCTTGCAGCCACATAGTACCACCTCAAATAGTACCGTATGCCTCAAGATCGCCATCGATCGGCTATTGGGCGTCCGTATACAGCCAATGAACGTCCGTATATGGCGTCTGTACAAAGTACAAAGTTTAACGCTGGTTTGTTGAAATAATAAAAACTACCAACCATAGATAACAGAAGACTTAACAGTACAGATACCAATATATCATCACGATTTATATAGAGGTTGTAGAGACTTCCACCCCTTTTTACCCCCTCAGAGAATGATTTCGTGGATGAAAACTATCCTTTGTCATACTATCTTCATACCAAATTTAATTTAAATCGGTTTAGCGGATATAGATTCCCTATACAAACTTCTACTCTCCTTTTTTATCCCTTTAGATGATGTTTTTGGGGACAAAATTATCTTATGTTCTTGTCCGGGTCTGATACTATCTCCATACTAAATTTCATCTAAATCGGTTCTGCAGTTTAAAATAAAAAGGATGAACTTTAACATAAAAAGGAAGATCATTTATATATACTAGAAATAGAAAGGGAACCAAAATGTACCCTTGTGGAACACCCATTTTTAACGTAGATCCAGAAGACTTTATGCCATTAATGAAAACTTTTTAATAGTTAATATCCACTTTAAATAGTTAGTGTTAATAAAATATGTACATGTGATCAACTGCCACACCCACCGAGGAGCTTAATCCTTTTAAAATTTACCTACTACTTTAAAACACAAGTTTCCGTGCCTTATAACTAGTCATTGACACGTAATGACAATATGGAGTCCTTAAAAGAATCTCTTGCTGTGATGGCCAATATGTTTAATGACAGAATGAATGAATTCCAGCAAGACTTACACAGAACATCATCACCAGTGACTACAACCTCTCTTGCATCTGAATTCAACAATTTCAAGACATTCATTCTCACTGCTTTAAGTGGTCTACAAAGGCAGTTTGAATTCCTTGCAAGGGAATTAGATCGCACAGAAATGCATAGACGACGTAAGGTGCTCTTGTTTCATGGCGTTGCGGAAGATCGTTCATAAGACACTACAGCTCGTGTTGCAGGCCTTGTTACACAGCATTTAAACTTGTCAAATTTCTCCACTGCTTGTATAAAAAGTTATCATCGCTTAGGCAAGCCTTCTCAGAACAAACCTAGATCTATTGTGGTAAAATTCTCCGATGCTACAATGAGGGACAAGGTCTGGTTTGCTAAAACTAAAACTCAAAATGTTCCAGTTCAAAAGAGTTGTGATAAAGTGTTGATACCTAAATCTAAGCGCATATTGAAAATAAGTCTAATTTTCATTCTAACTTTTCGTCAATATTTTTCTTTTTTACCCACTTATTTTTAATATTTAGGATGACATTGACACTTTGACAGTTAATTTACGCACTGGCTTCTTAGTTTTTGAGCAGGTTATTCCTGTTGATGTATACTATTTTATTTTTATTTTAAATTTTAAATATCAATGTAGACAAGTTTACGGGAGCAAGACAGACTTTTTTAAAAAAAATATAATATTTGAGTTTTAAAATATTTAATTATAATTAAAATTGACACTACCGAACAGAGGTTTATGCTCTAGTCGAATGTTGTTTCCTTTTTACAAAATCATTTCCCAAGACATATGATCCCAAAGCATAGAATGACACAATGACTTACATTCTGCTGATTAAGCATTTACTTTACTACCAGGATCGATTTGTACGAGATAAGTTCCAATCATAGATGTTTTTGTTACATCGTTTCCACACTTATAGGACATTACTTCTTTATCTCTTGAATATATTATCCAACGAGCAGCAGAAAGACGTTGTGTTTTAATTTTTTCTATAAGAACAACGCGTTGATGACATTGTGTTAGATTACTGTGAAACTGCATCAACTGTTCCATACACGTTATCGCTGAGTAGGGTACGATATTATGTTCAGTGCATATGTACTGGTTATCGCTGAGAATTTCTTGACACGGAGACGCGACCGGCAAGTATTTTGAACCTTTCACCATAAGGAAGGGATATTCGGGAATAATAATAAAAGTTTCGTTTTTAACTTGATCCAAAATAGGTAATGAATACATTTTATAATAATGAAATATACTACTATCTGTGAGAGGGACTTCCATAATAAATGTAATCTGGTTTCCTTTTACATACGCTTTAACACACAATGTTCGTTCTATCTTAATCATATTACTTTCAGTTACAGGATACATTAAACTATGATATTTTTCTATGGAAGTTAATATGTAAAACAATTCTGTTGTATTAATTATAGATTGATGTAGCACAGAAACTTTACTAAAAGCTAAGGCTGTTTCCATCTCCTCGAGCGTTATATATATTGAACGGAAGTTATTAATGAACATGCTATACATACTCAAAATATAAGTGGAATATACTGCATTTTCTTCTTTGGTTGCTATGTCCTTCAACATTAGTTCTACGCGTTTTAAACGTTCGTTAATGATTAAAGAATTGTTATATAAAATTTCTGTACTATTAATAGAATACTCCAACATTTTGGAAACCAGTGTAATTTTGTTATCAAGTAAATTTTGTTTGCCATTAAATTTATTAATAAAATGATCATAGCGAAGCGCGTCTTCGTGATCTAAGTTACCAGTTATTGATTTTATAACAGAACCCAATGGGTTAAGCAAACCTCTACGAAATCTTTTAGTTGGTATAATTTGTTTTACCTTTTCTATAGTTATATCTTTTAAGTATTCTACTTGTATTTTCGTGTTACTAAATTCGTGCATATACGGCGTGTCTGTATTAATTAACTTATTAAAATCACTATATCTATTTATATTAAACTCTAAATCGGCAAATATGGAACTTAAATCTATTATTTTAATAATAACCCATTTATTTTCCTGTTTATAAGCCTGGCCCTGTTTGACGGGTAATAGGCCCGGATTACCTTCAATCTTTTGAAGTCGAAGGGATTGGGTGTTCTTCATCATCGCCAGGGCGATTACGCACCACCTGTGGAGGCCGTTTTATATTTTTAAGCGGGACTTTAGTTTGTCGCTCTCTAATAGTTACGGGTACTACATTACGGGAAGTTTCTCCTCTAACAATTGCCTTTTGATAAGGAGGCTTATCCTTACTTTTTCTCGTGTTAACTACTTTCGCAAATATAGTTTTATCAACGCTTAAATCTATTTCTTGTTCACCACCTCTCCTTTTTCTTTCTTTATCTTTATTTTCGTATATCTTATTGGAAATATATTGATATAGGTATTTTGTGCGTTTTATATGATCTTTAAGTAATTGTTGTATATAAAATTTTTGGAAATCGACATCAAATACATTACTAGAATCGGTATGACCAAATACTACTTCGAAAGGCGTTAAACCAGTGGCACTATGAATAGTGTGGTTGTATGCCATGATAGAGTAAGTCATGACGGAAGCAGCGTCCGTGAACTTATGTTCGTATTTGGCTAATCTATATATCTCTATTAACGTAGAGTGAAACCTTTCTACAATACCTGTAGAATTTGGGTTATTAGGAGTAGTGATATGTAGTTCAATCTTGTACATTTCAGCTAATTCTCTCATTAACTCATTATTAAACTCTGTACCTGGATCAGAAGTTATCTTTTTAGGTACACCGTAATAAGAAAAGTATTTAATTAACGCGCGAACTACTTCTGGGGTGGATCTGCTACTGACTTCTATTGCTTGACCAAGTTTAATAAAAGCGTCTACTAATGTTAAATAATACTTTCCTTCAATGTTAAATAAATCTATAAATATTTCCTGAAACGGGGCATCTTGTGTTTGGGTTAATTGAAGTACGGGGTTAATAGGTCTCCTATCATATTTCATTTTACGACAGAGTTCACATGCGTTTATTAATGCCGTAATGGTTTCCTGCATATTATGCCAAAAATAATTTCGTTTAATCCTAGTCATTGTTTCTTTTATACCGCGGTGACAAGTTTTTCCCTGATGGTATTTTATTACTATTGCTTTTTGTTCAGCCTCGTCTTTAACAAAAATTATGCGTTCGGTACATTCTTTAATGTCTACAGTATCTTTTTTAAATAAGGAAATTATTGTTTTAGCAAAATCTCTCCTATGTTCTGAATGATTGAAATATATAAAGTATTTAATTTTGGGGCGGATATATTCTTTAAGAAATTGTTTTATTAATTCAAAGTTATTTAATGGTAAGAAAACCTCAATTATTTTCTGTTTTGGTCTTGATAAGTCTTTAACTCGAAGTTCGTTTTTAAGCCATGAAAAAACTAATATTTGATTGGGTTTAGTATCGATAGCTTCATGTAAAATTGGAATACCAGAAGTATCACATTCTACATTCGAATGGACAGTCTCCGTAGAGCTAGAATTGGAAGTGTTTTGGTTTTGAGGTTCGATTTCAGTTAAATCTTCAGAACAAACTGATATGGTCGCCTCAGAGTCAGTTACAGTAACAGTTCTAGAGTCATCTGTATTACGTCTCCCGGTTAATTCTAGAATTTGATTAGTTACGTCTTGTAAGTGGTCTTGAAGAAGAGTTTCCTTTTCATCGACATTTACTGCTATAGAAGTATTGTCGTCTGATTCTATTGCATTTAATTTTATACGGGAAAGAGCATCTGCATTTGTATTTTGTTTACCTTTCTTATAAATTACTTCAAAATCATACTCTTGTAAACGTAACCGCCAACGGGTTAACTTACTATTTGGCTCCTTAAGAGAATATAACCAAGCTAATGGACGGTGATCAGTGTAAATTGTAAACTTTCGGCCATATAAGTATGGTCGGAAATGTTTTATCGCCCAAACTATTGCTAATAGCTCACGCTCAATTGTACTATAACGTGACTCAGAGTCACTAAGTGTTCTACTGGCATAAGCAATAGGATGGTCACTACCTATAGGGCCTTGAGATAGTACTGCGCCTAAAGCTATGGCGGATGCATCTGTAGTAAGTACAAAGGGTTTTTCAAAATCAGGATATTGCAAAAGGGGTGCATTTGTCAATAATTCCTTACATTTTTGGAATGCTTCCAAATACTTGTCATCTATTATTATTTTATTACGTTTTTTTAAACATGACGTCAGAGGCTGTGTAACTCTAGCAAAGTCTTTTATAAAGCGTCTGTAATATCCTATTAATCCAAGAAAACTTTTAATTTCTGTCGTAGTTTTCGGTACTGGGAAATCTAATACTGCTTTTATCTTATCATTGTTAGGTTTTAGCCCGTCCTTGGTAATTGTATGTCCTAAGTAAAGGACTTCTTTTCGTAGGAATTCTGATTTATCAAGTTGTACCTTTAAATTTGTAGTACGTAATCTGTCAAAAACTATTCTAAGGCTTTTAATATGTTCTTCTAAGCTAGCTGAAAATATAATTATATCGTCAAGGTATACCATGCAATGTATACCCTGTAAACCTTTGAGAACGTTATCCATCGCCCTTTGAAACGTCGCTGGGGCGGTTTTTAAACCAAATGGCATTCTTAAGAACTCAAAATGTCCTGATTGAGTACTAAAAGCGGTTTTTTGTCTGTCAGATTCGTTAATCTCTATTTGGTGATATCCACTAGCTAAGTCTAACGTAGAAAAATACACGCTTTTACCTAACTTATCAAATAAGTCTGTAATATTCGGAAGAGGGTATTTGTCGTCAATAGTTATTTCATTCAGTCGTCGGTAATCTACAACCATTCTATATTTTACTTCCCCAGAGGCATCCATTTTCTTGGGAACAAGATGAACGGGTGCACTCCATGGCGAGTAAGATTCCTGAATTACGTTATTATCTAAAAGAGTCTCTACCTGTCTTTTGATCTCTTCCGTTTGTATAGGGGCTTGTCTATAGGGCTTAATATATATAGGATCCTCATTGCGCGTTCTTATAAAATGTTTAACGTCATTCGTAAATGTCAAAGGTAATTGGTCGCAATAGAAAATATCTTTATATTCTTTACAAAGGGAAAATATTTTATTTTTCTCTTCTTCGTTCATGTGATCTAACCTTAACTTATTTAGATTTTTTAATAGTAATTGATTTTCTCCGAATTCTCTTTCATTTTTCATACAATTGACCTTGCACTCGATATTTTCATACTTTGATACCTCGAATGGGGATTTAATAGTCAATGTCAAAGATTCGTTTAAGGTATTTTGAATAACTGTTTTTGCATAACCATTCACACATTTTACTATCGCACCTGGCATTCTCACGCCCTTACAAAATTCAGTAAAATTAATTATTGCATCACCGGAATGCTGATTTGTTGGTAAGGATACTCTTAATTCAGAACGCGGTGGAAGTTCAAGAATATATTCTTCGTCATTATATATTATAGGAATCCTTGATGAATTTGTTTTCAATATTTTATTTTTTAAGTCGATAACTGCTCCTAACTGTTTTAAGAGGTCGTTACCAATCAATCCATCATATTTTACATCTACATCATACACATAAAATTTTTGAAAATGATTACTATTGAACGTTGGCATTAAAGGAATGTTAATAGTTTCATTATGAGTGCTGGTAGCATGCGTACTTATAACTTCAAATGGTTCATATGAAATAAAATTGTTGAAATAGTAATATGCCTTTTCAGGGCTAATGAAAGAACGCGTACTTCCAGTATCTATCATAAATTTCGCATCTATTTCTGGGATATATATATATGGTAGTTTTAGGTGTTTTTCGCAATTTAACTCTATCGATTCTGTAGATTTGAGGCTACTATTGAAAAATTTTCTACCTTATTTTCATTATCAAGGTCACTAGAACTTTGTTTGGTAGTGTTTTCGTCTGTTTCTTCATTGTAATATGTTATGTCATTATAGTTATTTTCATAGGACTCATTTTCTGAAATGTAGAGGTCAGGGTCGTAATAATTTTCATTGTCATAGTAATTGTAGTCATATGCATAAGTCTCATTAATAGGGAAAGTCGGTTTATTTTGCACTACGGTTCTCATAGATACGTCATTTTGTCCTGTTCCGTCTTGATGTAAGTTAGGCCTATAACCAAACTGTGTTTGAGGTCTATAATTATTACTATTAAAAGGTGGACGGTAACCTAACTGTTGCATAGGTCGGTGTCCATATTGAGGATTAATTCTTGGTGGTGGTATTTGTGGTCCTTTAGCAATTCCGAATCTATATGGAGATAAATTTTGTCTAAAACCTGTAGGCATATGCATATGCTGTCTTTGATTTACGTGCGGTATTCCGAATTTAAATTGGTGTTGTTGGTTAAAAGGGTAATTCGGCATAGATAAATTCGGTTTATTAGAAAAATTAAAATTATTATTAGGCTTAAAATATGTTGGTTGATTAAAAGAGTTATTGACCTTTGAATTTGACACTTTACTTCGTTGATTGTATTGTTCGCGAAAGTTCACCTCCTCCAACACAATACTTAACGCACTCTCTAATGTTGTCGGCGATTTTAATCTAACTATTCTGACAATATTCTCTGGTAAATTGTATAAAAATACATTTAGTGACGTATTATTATAAATAATTATTTTACTCTGCTTAATATCTTCGTTTAATATTTGATTGACTTTTGATAAAAGAATTGAACGTACCGACTGAATTCTATTGCAAAAATCGAGGTAACTTTCTCCCGAATTTATTTTTAAATTTTCTAATTCTATGGCAATACACTCTTCACTTCGCGGGTCTCCAAAGTGTTGAATTAACAAATCTTTAAATTCATCCCATGATATAATATCCTCGCGCTCGCTAATAAGCGACGCGGCCTTATCTACTAAGCGACTAGTGATGCTATGCATAATGTATATATTTTGTGCATCACTGCCTTGAAACTTACTTATTACATATTCGCATTTTCTTATGAATAAGTTTAATTGGCGTTTATCGCCACCAAAAAGTGGAATTAATTTTAAAATTTCGTTAGGGATCAGAGTTATATGATCCATTTCGATTTTATAAAAAAAAATTTAATTAAAATTATTACACACTAACTTAAACTATCAATATATATATTTATTTTTTAAACAATATAACTAAATGATTTTTTTACTTATTATATATATTTCATTAAACTTTCGTTAAGACAAATTCACTCACAATACAAATTCAAATCCTTAAATAAAATTATATAAGAAAACCAGAAAACGTTATATTAGGAGAAGTCTTATCCCAAAATAACAAAAGGCAAAGGAAGGTGAAAAGTTTTACTCACCAACCGGTCGCCAGCATCGTCTTCGCCTGGACTCCTCACTCACTGTCTTATTTCTTTGGTTCTGGATTGTTTCTTACAGACCTTCAAAATCCTAACTATTCACGGATTTTGACGAAAATTAATTAAGATGAAGGCTGTAATTTATATGAAACAATCCTACCGGCTGCGCCAGACAAGTTTACGGGAGCAAGACAGACTTTTTTAAAAAAAATATAATATTTGAGTTTTAAAATATTTAATTATAATTAAAATTGACACGACCGAACAGAGGTTTATGCTCTAGTCGAATGTTGTTTCCTTTTTACAAAATCATTTCCCAAGACATATGATCCCAAAGCATAGAATGACACAATGACTTACATTCTGCTGATTAAGCATTTACTTCTATTGTCTTCATGCTTTGAGCTAACATAACTATGTTGTTGCCAGATTATGAGTGTTTTGTAGATATGTTTTTGTTTTTATTCTCTAATTTTCTTATTGTGAATTCCAAAGCAGCCGGCGGGTGTGAGTTTTAATATTGTCTTATTTTATTATTTTTACTATTAATTATTATTTTTTGCGTAAACTTATTTTTATTATATATGTCGGAGTCAGTCGTCACATCAACGTAATGGTAAAAGTACCCAACTTGATTGATTTGTTGTTTACTCGATGATAATTACAATTAGCTAGATTTTTAATGCAAATCTTTTACATAAACATAACATAATCAGCCTGTAAATTTCCCACTGCTGGGCTAAGGCCTCCTCTCCGGTTGAGGAGAAGGTATGGAGCATATTCCACCACGCTGCTCCAATGCGGGTTGGTGGAATACACATGTGGCAGAATTTCGTTGAAATTAGACACATGCAGGTTTCCTCACGATGTTTTCCTTCACCGCCGAGCACGAGATGAATTATAAACACAAATTAAGCACATGAAAATTCAGCGGTGCTTGCCTGGGTTTGAACCCGCAATCATCGGTTAAGATGCACGCATTCTAACCATTGGGCCATCTCGGCAATCTTTTACGACAATTCCTAATTATATCTGGTATGATTTACTAGCTATCTGCGATTGACTTATGACGACTAGTTCCGATTTCGGTAATTGTTAATAGCGTTATGAAACATTATAAACCATTGTTTAATTCGTGTCACCTAGTAATAACTTCAAATTGTCTGTTCTTGATTAACGATAATTCATATTGGAATATTTTGTGACTTTTACCTTGCTAGCAGATTTAATTGCTTCATTTTTTTTTTTTTATGATAGAGGTGGCAAACGAGCAGGAGGCTCACCTGATGGAAAGTGACTACCACCGCCCATGGACATGTGCAACACCGGGGGGCTTGCAGGTGCGTTGCCGGCCTCTCAGGAAAGAGTACGCTCTTTTCTTGAAGGTTCCTAAGTCGTATCGGTTCGGAAAAACCGCCGGCGAAAGCTGGTTCCACAGAGTGGTTGTGCGAGGCAGAAAGTGTCTTAAAAATCGCGCTGTTGTGGATTTTCGGACATCTAGGTGGTGCGGGTGATATTTGGAATTTTGACGAGATGTCCGAAGGTGAAATTCAGCAGCCGGGATTAATCCGAACAATCGATCTTATCCATATGTGCTAAATATAACGATATTTTCTATATTCAAGGGGATAAATTAACTACAACTTCATTGTATAAGCATTCTATTACGTTAAAACCTAATACAGCACCAGTATACTCCAAGCTTTATCGACTTCCACATTCACAAAAGGGAGAAATTAATAAACAAATTAGTAATTTACTTGAAGAAGGTATTATAGAGCCATGCAATAGTGAATGGAGTAGTCCGGTCCTTTTGGTACCCAAACGCTCAGATGGAGAAAAGAAATGGCGATTAGTCATAGATTACCGAAAACTCAATAACTGCATTGTAGGGGATAAGTTCCCTCTTCCAAATATAACTGAAATTCTAGACTCATTATCAGGGTGCATTTATTTTTCTGATCTAGATTTAAATCAAGGATTTTATAATGTAGAACTAGAAAAGTCCAGTAGACAGTACACCGCATTTTGTTCTGGTCAATATCAAATGACTAGAATGCCCATGGGACTCAAAACTAGCCCTAGTTCTTTTTCTCGCATGATGACCATGGCAATGGCAGGACTCACATATGATAAATGTCTATGTTACCTTGACGATCTTATCATTATGGGGAGAAATTTAGAAGACCATAACAAAAATTTAATTGAAGTCTTTGAAAGAATTCGTAAATTTAAGTTAAAATTAAATCCATTAAAGTGCGATTTTCTTAAAAAACAGTTACTTTATTTAGGGCACATTGTGTCAAACGAAGGAGTTCTACCAGATACAGAAAAAAAAAGTATAATTAGCAATTATCCAGTTCCTCAAAATGTTGACGACACTCGGAGATTTGTAGCGTTAGCAAATTATTATAGAAAATTTATACCTAACTTTGCAGAAATAGCGTATCCTTTAAATTTATTATGTCGTAAAAATGTGAAATTTAACTGGAATAAAAATTGTCAAGAATCATTTGAAACTTTAAGAAAATGTATTATGTCCCCACCAGTTCTTCAATATCCCGATTTATCCGATAAAAATCAATTTATAGTTCAAACAGATGCGTCGGGTCACGCGATAGGAGCTATTTTATCTAATTCAGACGGACGACCTGTCGCTTTTGCCAGTAGGACTCTTAACAAGGCTGAGAGACAATATCCTACAATAGAAAAATAATTATTAGCAATTGTTTGGGCAGTAAAGCATTTTAGACCTTATTTGTACGGCCGAACCTTTAAAATTATCACGGATCATAAGCCCCTTATTTATTTATTTAATATGAAAGATCCATCTAGTCGATTACTAAAATTTAGACTCGTACTAGAAGAATATGATTATGTAATTGAATATGTGAAAGGCAAAGAGAATGCAGCTGCAGATGCATTATCTCGTGTGATTGTGACTTCAAAAGAATTGAAAGAGATGAATGAATGTGTACTTGTGATGACGCGTGCTCAGAAGCGAAGAATGAACGATATGAATGGAATGGACACAAAGTCTCAAGCTGACATTAATGAAACCGACAACACTAGGCACATGTGTACTAACAACCATGTGTGGTCGAAACTTATACTAAACCCAAAAATGCCGTAGAATTACGATTTATAGATAAACGTAATTTAAATATATTACGGAGAAAAAATAATATTTATTATGAGAACAATATTTTTTCATATGATAAAGCTCACTTTAATTTGTTTATAAACTCATCTTCTCAATCTCAAATTACGCGAGCCGAATTTGTGAGAGAGTTGAGTATCGTTTGTAAAAAAATGTCGATCGACGAAATATACGTATTAAAGAATAAAAGTAACAGTATATTTGTAGAGAAATTAGTGAGCGAGATTAAAAATAATAAAAAGTGGGAGGGCCCTCGCTTGTGTATTTTAAAAGACGTTGAGCGTATAGAAAATATTGACGATAGAAAAGTAATACTAAACGATTTTCATCTATTGCCCACGAGTGGCCACCCGGGCATTAGAAGAATGATAAATAATATTAAAAAATATTATTTTTGGCCAGGCATTGAAAAAGATGTGGCCAAGTTCGTGAATAAATGTCCTAAGTGCCAAAAAGAAAAATATACGATTACATTGAAAGAACCAATGACAATCACCTCTACTGCAAATACTGCGTTTGAAAAGGTGTTTTTAGACTTAGTAGGTCCACTCGATAGGGATAATGATAATTACACTTACATTCTCACGTTACAATGCGAATTGTCAAAATATGTATGCGCGATGCCTCTGACGTCAAAATCATCAAACGAAGTAGCTCAAGCTTTTGTAACGGATTTTGTTCTAAGGTATGGAATCCCGAAAGAGATAGCAACAGACAGAGGTACGGAGTTCATGTCCGACACTTTTAAAGAGGTATGTAAACTTTTAAATATTTCTAAATTAAATTCCACAGCGTATCTTCATCAAAGTATTGGCTCACTGGAAAATTCACATAAAAACTTAAATTCGTTTTTAAGAATTAATGTAGAACAAAAACCCGAAACGTGGAGTTATTGGCTGCCGTTTTGGTGTTTTGCATATAATACGACTGTTCACACCTCTACCCAGTTTACGCCGTTCGAACTAGTTTTTGGGAAAAAAATGTTGTTTACCTAGTAACCTTACAAAATCTGTAGAACCATTATAAAATCATGACAATTATCCTCTAGAACTCAAATATAGGTTGCAAGCATCGCAAACAGAGGCGCGCAAGAATTTAATTAATAGTAAGCTTAGAAGAAAAGTAAAATATGATACTTATACAAATACTATAAAGTACAAGCCTAATGATAAAATCCTCATTAAAAATGAAACTGGTAATAAATTATCAAACCTTTATTCTGGACCTTACACTGTAATTAGAGATATTTCACCGAATGTAGAGATCGAAATTAATGGAAAATTAGACGTTATTCATAAGAATAGAACTAAGCCTTATTACGAATAACATAAAGATAGAACACTATGTAAGTTAATAAACATTTAGAATTAGTGAATCATCTTGTTATTATTGCACAATGAATGTATTGTAATGGGATATGCACCTAATCATTTTATAGCTTAATGTGTTTTTTTTTTCATTCTCCATTCATAGTGGTAAAATAATAATAATAATGCAATTGTAATCGTAAACCTGCATTAATTATACGTATATATAACATACGTAATTGTAATGTGAACAAATTAATATTTACATACATATATGTTAACCATTTATATATGTAAAAAAAAAAAAAAAGTGTACTATTCGTACTATTTTTTTTTCCCCTCGATGGGAGGTGTAGTGTGTTATGTACAAGCATGTATGTAACGTATAAATTAGAACAACAAATACACAGTCCGTCAGTATCATTTGAGCATCCAACATGTTTTATTTCGATCTCCAATCTCAACCTTATAATATCATCTCTGACGTAAACGCACACCCCAGCTCGTGGTACAAAGGAATGTTCCAATTTGTACCCGGGGTAAGAAAGAAATGTCGTATCGGCAGGAGAGGATATCTGGGTCTCGGTAAGAAAGAGCAAGGCCGGCTTCGCCGTCTCAAGGTGAAAGTGAACGGCGTTCAAATTGGAGTTGAGTCCCCTTATGTTGCAGAAGTCCACAGTGTGGGTGGTAGGGGTTGCCTTATGATGCCTGCTCCGCTTGACCCGAACAGTGGCGAGCGCAAAATTGCCCCCCCCCAGAATTCGGAGGGCAGCCTGGGCATCCCTGCTCAGGTGGTGTACGTCCTGAGCATGGATGCTCAGAGAGGGATTCTCCACCGCAGTCGCTGATGGTACCCTCCTGGGGTAATGAAACCAAATTCTGCACAACCATTATGTTTTGGGGGGGGAGGGGGATCGGACCTCCGGGACTCTCACATACCGGACGAAACGCGGTAGCATAGCTACCACTTTACGCCGATTTTGAGTGAGAGAGTGGTACTTCCCCGGGCGTGCCGGCCCATTCGGCTGCAACCCAAAGGTATGCAGTGTGGCACTACCACTTTAACCAATTCTATACAAATTCCTTTCCTGTTCAGGCTATTCGTCTGTGGAACTCTCTTCCTGTTGAAGTAAGATGTGCACAATCACTTCCTTCATTTAAAACTATGTTGAAACAATACTAACTTGCACTTTAATGTTGTATTTAGTTCGAGAGAATTTTAGTTTAATTCTATATACATATAATTTATATCTAATAAGATATATACATATGTATGCTTGTTAGCTACCTGGTACTGTACATTAATTTATTTTAAATATATTATAAGGAGTGACATCCCTACCATAACCAGTCCACCTGTTACAAAGTATAAAACGCGCGCGATTCTAAGGCTCGAATTACTTTTTATCTCGCGCTCGTGTTAGGCTGTCGTCTCGCTGTCGGCACATGAGCTAATTTAGTGTGTCACATTGGGTTTATTGTCATTTAATTAATGTAAATAAGATTATTGCTAAATTTTCCATATGAATAAATAATTAATAAATTAAGAGTGATTTGTAAGGTAGATTGTTTTTTTTTTTTTTTAATAAATTACCACCTCTGATTCTTATATCAGAAGTGGGATAAGTGACTAATTCGCCCACATAAAACGATTACTATTCGGTAAGTTTTTTTTTTTTTACTAAGTTTTTAATTGTTGTTAAAGTGTTTTTTTGTTGAATTTTTGAACCTCAAGTCAGTAACTATGGGCCGAACGTCTCGTTCACGCAAAAAGCGAGATGAGATTACGTGGTCGAAAACCACGTAATACCCGTGGTAGATCGCAATCTAGTGACTCTCGTAATTCAAATAATCGAAGTCGCGAATCAAATACTAGCTCACGTGCTCGAGACCGTAGGGATTCTCGCGATTCCGAAGGGCGCCGCTCGCGTAATAGGGACATACGTCGCTCGAATCAAAAATCACGGCGTCGTCGAAATTATTCGCGAGACGATTCTAATAGATCGCGATCGCGTTTGCGTCGAAATTCACCGAATCATGATGTAGTAATTACTGCAACAAGCCCGTTACCGACCGGTGGTAGCATAAATCCTCAACCTTCTATAGAATCGGGTCCTACTTGTTCTGAGGCGTCTACCTTAGCGCAGGCTTTGATGCAGGCTATTAAAACAATACAACCCGCGAAATCGCAACACTATTATGTGTCTAATTTTGACCCATCGGTCAACAACATAGAAACATGGTGTGAGGAGGTAGACCGTGCTAGGGAAGCTAACGGCTGGAACGATCATGAGTGTCTGGCTCGCGTAGCTTCTTGTTTAAAGGCCGACGCGAAGGTCTGGTTTAGTGAGTGGGTATCGAATGATAGGACATGGTCTAATTTTAAAAACGAATTCAAACCACTCTGCCTACGTCAGTTAGATTACGCTAACATCCTATTTGAGGCAATGAATACGACTTCTGATAAATTCGCGACATATGCCGAATATGCACGTCGTACTTTGTTACGGTTAAAAATAGTACAGGGTCTCAGTGATGAGTTGAGAACGCTCATTGTTATCCGTGGCATAAACAATCCTCAGGTACGCGCAGCCGCTGCCAACGCGAACTTAACCCCCGAATCGATTGTCTCATTTTTATCAATTTATACAAAACCTACCTTCACAAAAAAAGATAGACTACCCTCTGGCGATTTTAGGAAACAAATTATAAAAAAACTTACGAATCGTTCAGATGTAAAATGTTTCACTTGTAACCGTCGTGGTCATGTTAGTCGAGACTGCAGGCAGTCAAAGTCCCAATTAGCCTCCGATACGCGTAATATGACGACTAAGAACCCCTCTCCTTCCGATACACAGCCTGGTCTTAGTAAATCCTGTACGTTTTGTAAAAAACCGGGTCATACCGAAGAAGTCTGTTTCACAAGGTTACGATCTGAAACGCGAAATCAACGTAACGTTAACCTTTGTTCTTACCGACCTAATTGTTCTCGAAACAGCGATATAACGTCCGCGGTAGTTGGTGGAGTACCGGTTGACGTACTAATAGATAGTGGTGCTCTTGACGTCTCCCTCATTTCCTCAGACGCTCTTAAACACATCACTTTCCAACCGAAACCCAAGCGCTGTGTGTTAAAGGGTCTTAGTGATAAAGAGGTAGTAACCGATTCCTACGTCACTCTCACAGTAGAGCTTAGTGATATTTCTATTGAGGCAGATCTAATAGTAGTTCCCTCGTCGCTGATGTCAGTACCTCTTACTGTATAGTCTCTCTCTTACTGTATAATCAACGATACCTTGCGCGAACACATAAAAAGCGGCAACACCTTAGTTTACGTTGACGATGTCCTTCTGTTAAGTAATACCGTAGTTGAAGGGATTGAACTTCTGCGAAACGTCCTAAAAACCCTTACCACCGCAGGGTTCTCTATTAATCTCCGTAAATGCTCGTTCCTCGTGAGTGAAGTGGAGTACTTGGGTAAAGTAGTGAGTCAGGGTCAGGTTAGACCGAGCCCTCGCAAAGTGGAAGCGTTAGTCAACAGCTCACCTCCTGAAAATATCAGAGAGGTACGCCAATTCCTTGGTCTTGCCGGGTATTTTCGGAAATATATAAAAAACTATGCTACCAAGACTGTCCTCTCCATATTCGATCCAAAACTCCCATCAGAGGTCCACACTGATGCTAGCAGCGTTATGATTGTTATGGGGCCGTTTTCCTCCAAGTTCATACCGACTCCAAAAAGCGCGTGGTCGCTTACTTTAGTCGATCCACCCAAGGAGCTGAGTCAAAATACCACTCCTATGAACTTGAATCCCTCGCTGTGGTAAAAGCGCTTCAAAATTTTCGACATTACTTAATCGGGTCAAAATTCGTTGTCGTCACTGACTGTAATGCTCTTAAGTCCACTGCGAAGAAAAAGGACCTTGTGCCTCGGGTGGCCCGCTGGTGGATCTACCTTCAAGATTTTGATTTCTCGATCGAATATCGCAAGGGAATCATGATGCCCCACGCGGACTACCTGAGCCGCAATCCGGTGGTTAGAGTAAATCAAATTAGTAGACCTCGAAACTGGGCTCAGATTGCGCAGTTGGCAGACAGCGAAACACAAGACCTTGTCCAAAAGCTTCACGATGGTCATCTCGATGCCAATCGTTATACCGTGCAGAATGATGTGTTGTACTATAAGTACACTCCTGGGGGTGAAGAGCCGAGACAGCTGTGCTATATTCCCAAGGGACATCGACTTAGTCTCCTTAGAGTCTTCCACGACGAGCATGAGCACATCGGGGCAGAAAAGACCCTTGACCTCATACTCAGATATTTCTGGTTTCCGGGCCTCAGGCAGTTTGTCAGTAAGTACGTAGCTCATTGCCTCGTATGTATTTCGAGCAAGAGAGTTCCTCGTGCTCCGCTACAGAACATAACCTCCTGGGAAAAGCCCGACACACCGTTTCACACGGTGCACGTTGATGCTCTAGGCCCTTTACCTGCGTCAGAAGGCTATAAATTCATCCTCCTAATAGTTGACGCTTTCACCAAATACACGATGCTGTATCCTATATACAGACAGGACGCACTCGAGTTGAAGAGAGTCATCACGCAAGCAGTCTCATTGTTTGGCGTACCGAAACTTATGGTCACCGACAAAGGACGCATGTTTGAGTCACACGAGTTCGTAAAGTGGATAAATGACCTCGGCTGCGATCTGCATTACATCACGCCAGAGATGCATCAAGCCAACGGCCAAGCAGAACGATATATGCGCACCGCGCTGAACATGCTACGTATAGAAGCCAACTATAAGAAGGCATCTTGGTCGGACACTCTGTGGAAACTACAACTGGTGTTGAACATCATTAAGCAGAAAGTCACTCGAACATCTCCATTAAACCTTCTTATTGGTACAGAGGCCACAACCCCGATACTGCGAGCGCTGGTACGAGATCTTGCAGTTGAAGGTACAGCTCCTAACAGGGAAGCGCTACGTGAGATCACCCGGGATAGAACTCGCCGGTTACTCAGGAGCAACCAAATCAGTCAGGATGAACGAGCTAACCAGCAACGGCGTCCACCTCGCCAATTAAATCTCGACGATTGTGTTTTTATTATCAAATTCTCTCAGTCAACAGGAAAGCTCGATTCCGGTATGCGTGGTCCATATAAAGTCACAGGGATCCTGCCTGGAGGGCGCTACTCGCTGCGCCTGCTCAGTGGAAGTTATGGGAAAACCACGCAAGCAGCCGCTCAATATATGGTACTGTGGCCGGGCGAATGGTGCCCCGAGACATGTGCAGCATTTTTTGAAAGTAAGTTTTCTGCCTATTTTGGTTTAACCCTACACTGTTTGCATGTTATGGTTGGTCACCAATGCTGCTGACCTTCGTAACGAGACCTAATACTGGTCGTCGGGCGTTCGTCGCCGCAGGTTTTACAAGCAGTTTTATGACCACAATATGTGTGCGTCTATTATGGTTGGTTGTGCATGTTTGATATGGTCCTCATGCTCAGTGAGCACTCACGTATGAATACGGTCTGCGTGAGTGTACCTAACACGTACGAATACGGTCTGCGTGTAAGATGGCGTCACACACGTATGAATACGGTCTGCGTGTGTGATGCACTGGCTTTATGCGTTTGATAACGGTCCGCGCAATATGGTCACTTTGGTCACTTGACGTATGAATACGGTCTGCGTCAAGTGAACCTATCAGCCACTAGGGGCTGCACTGCTCCCATCAGCAGCTACTGGCTGCGATGCATCGGGAACACCCCGGCACCGCAAAAGGCGTCCCTTTCTACGAAGGGGCGTCCAACCATAAAGGAAAGACCGAGGCGAGGTTTGGTTTTCATAAGAGACGTCTCTGGTTACTTTAGAATGATGTATGCCTGGTTTCTTTTTATGAAAGAGTTGTTATGGCAGATGTGTAAATTAAATAAAAGATGACAAGAAGAACGATTTGCAAGGATGAATGCATTAAAAACCTTTTCTTGTTTAGATATCTCAACTAGTGTTGTTTTCAGATGAAGCTGAGGACATTTCAAATGAAACCGTTCCTCAGGCAGTCCTGTCCATGCCCCTGCTAGACGACAATGAAACAGGACCATCAGCTACAAATGAAACTGGTACCAGCGGAACCTCCCGAAATCACTGCGTCGAGGACGACTCAGAGTCAGGAGAGGCCGTATAAGGAGTGACATCCCTACCATAACCAGTCCACCTGTTACAAAGTATAAAACGCGCGCGATTCTAAGACTCGGATTACTTTTTATCTCGCGCTCGTGTTAGGCTGTCGTCTCGCTGTCGGCACGTGAGCTAATTTAGTGTGTCACATTGGGTTTATTGTCATTTAATTAATGTAAATAAGATTATTACTAAATTTTCCATTTGAATAAATAATTAATAAATTAAGAGTGATTTGTAAGGTAGATTGTTTTTTTTTTTTTAATAAATTACCACCTCTGATTCTTATAATATATATATATATATATCGGCGGCAGCGATGGCTGAGCGATAGAATTGTCCTCTACTGTGTTCGGTGGTACGGGGTCCATCACGATGAATTAAAATAACACATATAGCGACAGAAGTTTTATTACGGATTTACAACTTGGTTCTTAAATGGGTAGACCGACAGTTTCGCCTTGGAGGTGTGGGCTGATCAGTTACTCGAACGTAAGTGTCGTTATCCAGTCCGCATAATCTCCAACACGACTCTGTCCACGTGACTTTAACATTCCATGACGTCACGGCGTTTACCCACTACTATAATAATCAAATAAGCTTCTTTTAATCAAAATGATTGGCTTTCCACGACACGGCCAGCCTGACGTGTTACACGTCCTCGTGTGTATCTGTAACAAAATGATCTATTTTGAAGCAACTTTAAAACCTCGGCCAACCTGACCGTAACGTGAAATTACATTGCTACATTCATCTATCATCTCTATTCATCAGTTAAAATTGATCACAAAAAAACTACTAATTTATCTTGTTCATTCGCAGACGAGAGGTTCCTCTAACAGTCATTAAACAAAAGTTTTATTATTACACACCTCATTAACATATTGAGATCACATACAACGCTCATGGCCCGGCTGACTCAGCAGCTAGTGACAAAAACTATTGTCACCCATATCGTCATCACCTCATGTGATACGACCAACACTTCATCTAGACTCTACGAGTCCCAGGTCAATACATGACCAACACAACAATAGTCTCCTATGAGACCCGGGTCCCCGCCACACCACTAGCTGCCCATCGCGCCCTGAACAACCCGAGTGAGTTGCAGTTACGACTACAGACTAGTGCGTGTGGTGCGACCAATAGCCATGGTATGTGCTCTATTTACTAGTGGTGCTTCCTTCATCACTATCATCCAACAAATCTAACTCAGCAGGTACATCGGTAAGAGGAGTCTTTCGTAAGCGATCATGAGCATACTTATAGGTTCTATTACCAGATAACTGTTTTAACAGATAGCGATCACCTTCAAGCAATTCTACCACTTTAAACGGTCCCTTGTATTTAGGATCTAACTTAGTTTGATTGCTCTCCTCGTTTTGAATTAAGACCAAGTCACCAATGTCAAACTTTACAATTTTAGCCTTATTTTTATTAAATCTGATTTTATCGTAAGTCGCACTCTTATCTATGTTCCTAGCCGCTTGCTCTCTCGTTTTGTTAATGTCTACTTCCGGTTCCGTATCATCATGAGTTAAAAGATTTAACGGTCTTGCTACACGCCCTATCATAAGCTCGAGGGGACTAGCACCAGTTACACGATGAACAGAACAATTTAAAGCTAATTGGACATCATCTAACGCTTCTTGCCAAGACCTATCAGAAGCCTCTACAGAAGTCAGCATACCTTTTAATGTGCTCATAACCCTTTCAACTTGGCCATTTGCACGACTAGAACCCGTAGCGATTAAGTGTAAAGAAATACCATGTTTCTCACAAAATCTTTGAAGTCTTTGCTGGCAAAACATCGACCTTGATCAGCAATAATTCGTGCTGGAGAACCAAATAAGGACACACTAGACTTCAGAGCCTTAATCACGCTAGCTGCATCAATACGGAGAGTATGGTACATTAGAACAAACTTAGTAAAGGCATCGATTAAAACTATGACGTATTCTTTAGAATCGTTTTTACCACTTAGCTTGCCTGTTATATCTACATGCACTGTGTGCCACGGGACACTTATCTTGGGGATTGGATGAAGTTCAGCCTGCACACGACCGGAATGGGATTTTGAAACTCTACAGGTCATACACCCATCAACAAACTTACGCACATACTTAGCCATGTGCTCGAACCAATAGTGTTCGTATACCTTTTCAAGAGTCTTCTCCCAACCAAGGTGCATAAGAGATTCGTGGACATAGTTTATTACCGACCAACGGAAGGCCCTAGGAACTATTGGAAGACACCGGGTGCGGTTGTTTCTTTGCACTTTGCGGTGCAAAATACCTGAACGCATCTCGTAAGTCTTAGCAATGTCAAGTGGGAGTTGACCCTCTTTAAGCTTTGTTACCAACGACTGAATCTCCGGATCACGCAGCTGTTCTGCCAATAACCAGTTATCTGACAAGGTTGCAAGATCTACACGTTTTTGCTCGACTTTTGAAAAACTGGGGGAATCAGAAGATGGTAAAGCATTTCGCGAAAGAAAATCGACATGAGCCATACGACGTCCCTCGCGATAACTAATTTGAAAATCAAATCCTTGGAGAAAAGCCCACCAACGATGCACCCGTGGTGTTATATCGACTTTATTTCGTGAAGCCTTCAATGAATTACAGTCAGTAACTACTTCAAAATGCCTACCCTGTAAATAATGCCTAAAGTGCTTCACAGCGTTTACTACAGCTAGAGTCTCCAACTCATAAGAGTGGTACTTTGACTCTGCTTTCGTAGTTCGCTTACTATAGTACTCGACTACAAGTAACTGACCATCCGTCTTCTGGAACAAGATGGCACCATACCCGATAGCACTCGCGTCGGTATGTAATTCAGTGGGCAGGTCTGGGTTAAAAATAGTCAAAACTGGTTTAGTGGTCAAGACAGTGATTACTTGTTGTCTAATATGCTCGTGTTCGGGCGTCCAAGTGAATTGCTTATTGCTGACAAGCAAAAACAATGGTGTCATAATTTGAGAAAAACTTTTTATAAACTTGCGAAAATATGAGGCAAGGCCAATAAATTGTCGTAGCTCATGAATATTCTGAGGGGGAGGTAATTTAGTTAGAGCTTCTATCTTTCTAGGGTTTGGTCTAAGCTCACCTGCAGTGATATCATAGCCCAGGAATTCAACATGACGCTTCAGAAAAGAACACTTCGAAATGTTCAAAGAAAATCCAGCTTTAGTTAAAGCCTCTAACACCTCACGTAGCCTACAGAGGCCTTGATCCTCGGACACTGATGGTATCAAGATATCATCGAGATACAGCACTACATACGAGAAGACCAGGTCCCCCAAAGCACTAGACACTGCTCTTTGAAAAACACTAGGCGCGTTTCGTAACCCAAAAGGCATTGCAAGGTATTCAAACTGCCCATCAGGTGTAATGAATGCGGTACGCTCAATGCTGTCAGGGTCATTAATGGGTATTTGATTAAAGCCACTTGCGCAGTCTAAGCACGTATAAAAGCTTGCTCCAGATAATCGAGCCACTTGGTCTGCTATGAGAGGCAAAGGGAACCTATCTGGCACCGTGTTAGAGTTCAGTTCGCGATAGTCTACCACCATACGATCAGAACCATCACGCTTCTTCACAAGTAGTATAGGACTCGCGAACGGAGACCGACTGGGGCGAATGATGTTAGCTTCCATAAGCTCTCTAACCTTAGAACGCACTATCTGCCTTTCGTGTGGACTGAGCCTGTAAGGCTTACGATAAACAGTACGATTCGGGTCTTGTAGTCTAATTATAAGTTCACCAGATGTTACACGTGTGCGGGGTAAACTATCAATAAAAGCGTGGGAAAATTCTTTGAGCAGGGACAACAGAGGTTCTTTATTCTGAACATCTGTATCGATATTATCAAGATTGTACATGGATTCTGGTTCGTAGATACAGGTAGCAACAGACTTCGGCTTTGAGATAATAAGAGATGATTCAGACATACTAATTGTAAACCCTTGTTTTAAAATTTCTCGACCAATCATTACGTCATATTTCAAACTTTCATCGGGCAACACATGAAATAAAATCGATAAGAGGCTACCATTAATCAACACGTTGCAAATAATTTGTTCAGTACAATCTACGTTAGCATAACCTATACCCTGTATACGAATAGTCGCGAATGTACGTTCTCCTATGAAGTTACGGCTTACAGTTTGTTTAACGAGAGAGCATTCGGCACCAGAATCAAAATAAAAATAGTACGACTCACCGGATTGTTGTAATGTTCCACAAATGCCTGCCATCGTACAGACATCCACGCGTCGCTCCGCTACAGCGCCGCCTCCGCTGCTATGGCCTGTTCGGCCCTCCAAGGTCGAGCTGCCCGCGCCCGCGTTGCCACGATGACAGTTGGACGCTATGTGACCGCTTACACCGCAACGAAAACAAATCACTTGTTTACTGGTACCAGGTGTCACCGTCGATGTCATTTGACCCTTATTGCCGAAAGGCACAGTTTGTTTAATAATTTTAGAACGACAGTCCACCGCTTTATGTCCCGGTTTACCACAACTATGACACTTAAATGTAGCACTAGCACTATGTGACTTGAAACGTTTCACATCCGACCCGTCCATTCGTAAGGCAGAACCATTAACCCGATCATATTTTCGTTTCAAACTTGCACCTGCCTTCACTTCTTGGAGTAATCTGTTACGTGTGGTAATTTCACTTGTAAACGCTAAGCGATACAGATGCGAATCGAACTGGGCGATATGAGCCAGCACATATGACGTAGCGATTTCCTCGTGACTTAAATCCTTCCACCTAGTCAACAGCGAGGTCATCACACGGCTTGCATATGCTGCGAGACACTCACCATCCTTCGGCTTGCCGTTATTCACACCGATAAGCGTCGCGGCAAGTGTTTCCGTGGAATCGTAACGTGCGAGAAACAGGTCACGGAAGTGTTGCCAAGTCATACCCGCATGGGAGATTTGTGACAGCCACGACGAGGCGGTGCCCTTCAGTGCCTTACTGAGAGCTATGATAAGCGATGCACCTTCCAGAGGACGTTCATTAACGCAGATGTCAATCGTTGCACACCAAGCACGTGGATCAGCATCTGGTTGTTCTGGGTTGAACTCCGGCAGAGATATACTGGGTGTCGATACTGGTGTTCGAATAGCCTCAATCAACTGCATCATATTTTTCTGTTGAATCTCGAACATCGTGCGCCAGTGGGAATCAGATCCCACTTCTGATATCGGCGGCAGCGATGGCTGAGCGATAGAATTGTCCTCTACTGTGTTCGGTGGTACGGGGTCCATCACGATGAATTAAAATAACACATATAGCGACAGAAGTTTTATTACGGATTTACAACTTGGTTCTTAAATGGGTAGACCGACAGTTTCGCCTTGGAGGTGTGGGCTGATCAGTTACTCGAACGTAAGTGTCGTTATCCAGTCCGCATAATCTCCAACACGACTCTGTCCACGTGACTTTAACATTCCATGACGTCACGGCGTTTACCCACTACTATAATAATCAAATAAGCTTCTTTTAATCAAAATGATTGGCTTTCCACGACATATATACATATATATAAGCCATTTATTTCTTGCTTTTACATATTTAATATTACAAGTTTAAATGCATTGTGAAAGTATCTATATCTATATAAGAAAAAGTATAATGTATGTATTTGGTTAGTAATTTTAATTGTAGTAAGTACTTAAAAATTAGGTTTGTTAGTTATGAATTTAACTTTTTTACAAAAAGAAAACATGTTATTGTTATAGTAAATTGATTTAGTCAACAAGAACCCCGTTTTGGGTAAAGGCCTCCTGCAAAGATGCCCATACATCTCTACCTCTTGCTAAGACAGTCCAGTTTGGGCCGGCTGTCCGTCTGAGATCACCTTCCCATCTAGTTAGTGGTCTACCTCGAATTCTCTTACCCGTCGGGCCTTCCACGATGTCACTCTAGCGGTCCATCTTTCATCTTTATATCTCGCGACATGGCCAGCCCATTTCCATTTCAGTTTTAGTGCATGCGTTAGAGCGTCGGTCGCTTTGGTAGTTTTTCTTATTATAGTATGTCTTACTTTATCTATCTTCCTTATGCTGAGCATGCTTCTCTCTAGTCCTCTTTGACAGGTACTGATTTTATGTGTGGCTTCAGAGGTGAACTTCCACGTCTGGCACCCATATGTCAAACATTGTAAGAGGCTCGAGTTCATGACCTTTGTTTTCATGTCTATCGGCATATTACTTTTAAATATTTCTCTTAGTTTCCAATATTTATTCCACGTAGATTGTACCCTTCTTTCTATTTCTAGTATGTCGCTGTTTTTGTCAAAACTTATCAATTTTCCCAAGTAAATGTATTTCTCAATATGTTCTAGTGGCTTATGATAATTATGGGTTTTTTCCATCTGTCGTTGGTCACCTTGGTTTTTGTTAGGTTCATCTCTAGTCACACCTTAGTACTGTCTTCGTGTAGAGACTCTATCATGTGTTGCATCTGGCCGGCTGTCTCTGATAGAAGGACTAGGTCGTCTGCGAACCTAAGATGACTTAAATAATTACCTTTTATATGGAGTCCTAGTTTATGCCAATCCAGCTTACTAATTATATTTTCCAGGATTGATATAAATAGTATGGGAGAAAGTGGGTCTCCCTGTCTTACTCCTCTTTTTATAGGAAAAGGCGGGCCGATTGTCTCGAGTTTGATCCTACCTTTATTGTTATTGTATATACTTTGAATAGTTTTTATGTATACTTCCTCCACTCCTTGCTCTACCAAGCTTTCCCATATGCTATTGTGTGAAACGGAGTCAAAAGCTTTTTGGTAATCAACAAAAGTCAAATATAGAGTTGTCTGCTGTTCTTGGTATTTTTCTTTGACTAGCTCAATTGTGTGGATGTGGTCGATTGTCAAAACACCTTTCCTGAAGCCCGCTTGCTCTACCGGAAGTTTGGTTTCTAGTGTTGTAGTTATTATTTTGTTTATAATTGTAGAGAACAATTTGTAGAGGCTGGGTAGTAGGGTGATTGGTCTATAATTTTCAACATTCTTGGGGTCTCCTTTTTTATACAATACTATAATATTTGCTTCCGACCATTTAGTGGGAGTTTCAGAGCTTTGTAGTATCAGGTTGAATAGTTTGGCTAACGGTGCAGCCAAAATTGACTGGGCAGTTATTATCGCTTCGTTTGTGATGTTGACAGAGCCTGGACATTTTTCAGCTTTAAGTTTTTTAATTGTTTCCATAACTTCGGACTCATTGATCTCCACATAGTCTTTACAATTGTCTTCTTTGTTGTTATTTGGTGCTGTTATGTTGTTATTTTTGTCAATGTATAATTTTCGATAAAACTCCGTATACATATATCCTTGTTCCGATTTTTTAATTCTTTTATCCAAGAAGTATTTGTTCGAAGTTCCTTAAAAGGTTTCTTCGTGCTGCCGCAAAGCTGTAGGTGTCTCAGTATAGTGTCTTGTCTGTGGTTAGGATAATCTTTTTTTATATATTAATTGACTAATTTGTATAAGGCAGAGCGTTCGTTTTTCTCGTTTCGAGGTTTGTTTTTGGTTGACTGTAGGGCTTTTCTTCTTTGTAGTAGTTTTTCTGTTTTTTCCTGTGTTATATATGTTAAGAAGTAAGATTGCGTCAGTTAAACCACGAGGCTAGTTACACACTGTTTTAATCGAGGCGTTGCACCGGCGGGGACGCAGCCACACGCACACACGTAAACGCTTCACTTAACTACATATATTACATTCCCTCCACCTATAGTAAAGAACAGTATCAATTAGATAACTAAAGCTAACATACCTAAAACTAAGAATGTTCTAGGATTACGCAAAATGTTTAATTTAATAGTTTTTGATGCTCATAATTGCATGTCACTGAGTCACTGGAAACTTATCGGGGTCAGTTCCCGTCTACGAGTGGACACTGCGGCGGGTGGAGGTGTTGCAAAGGTCGAATCGAATTCGTCACTGGCGCTCTCATCCTCTGCTTTCTCCCTCCCGGGATCCTGTGAAGAAGTTGAAGACGCAGATACAGGAACCATTGACTGTATATCGGGAACGACTTCAGGATTCCAAACTGGTTGGTGATCCGGTCCCGTTGTAGACGTGCGCGCCCTTATCTGGTCCACGTGTCGAGTTACTTCGCAGTTTAATTCTGGTATGAAAACCTTAAACATTACGCTTCCGATTTTTTCTCTAATGAGGCCCTTAATCCAGCAAAATTTTTTATTGTCTGAGTTTTTTGTAGTCCACACTAATTAATTCCTTTTAAATTGTTTTCTTTGCTTCCCTTTGTAGTTTTTACCCTGCAAGCACTGTTGCCTTTCTACAGTTTGAGTTAGGTCTATGGGTGAGGGTCATTTTAACTAGGCCGAAATGTGAGCTATGCAATTCCTTACATATGGTATCTCTTAAGGAGGTCGGTATGACAACCTTGTGACCTCGCAATAAAATTCCTTTTTCAAAAGATAACTGTAATCTAACATTATAATACGGTTTTAATTGTAAATCACTAACTTTTCTTGGCCAACCTTTAAAAATGTAAAACTTTACTTTGCTTAAAATAAGATTGTTATCGGTTTCGCGCTGCAAATCGTCACCGGCAGGCTTCCGTCGAGCACAAAATGCACGTATGTCGCGCGGTCATCCTCGCTCTCATCTGTAAGCGTCCGCACACGGTGAACCGCTTCCCGCGTACCCCGCCTCCCGACGCCCGTCGTATTGCCTGTATCGAATACTGCTCGCGATAAAAAATCTGCACTGTTATCACTTGTGGTGACCACTATCGACGGGCTGCGAGCGATGCAAACTGGCCGTCTCGATCCCACTATTATATCCAGTTTGTGACGCGCGAAAGTGTGCGGAGCCAACTGACCGCGGAGCACCAGTCGACCCACGGCTGCCACAGTAGACCGCTATTGCTTCCCCGCGTCGAACCTGTGTCCGCTTTTATCGTGCCCGTTTAATACGCTTTTATTTTGCCTTCTAGTATTTCTTACGCTTTCAATATCTTCTGTTCTATTTTTCTCGTGTACCAGCTTACTGTTCTTATTCGCGACTTTCTTTCTCTGTTCTTATTGTTAAACTTGAAGAATATATAATAATTATATAGTTTGTTGAGAGTTTTATTCCGACCTACGATTAGCAAGCTATACACTACTCTTAACGTATTCGATACGATAATTGTATGCTGACAGAAATATAGCGTATCTTTGAAGTCTGTTTGCGGACACTTCGGGAATGCCTCGGTAAGGCCCGAATATAGTCAAAAGCGGTTTATGGTCCGTTCGTAAAATAAAGGGAATCGATCTACCGTACAGGTATTGGTGGAATCGGCGAACACCGAATATAATCGCGGTTGCTTCTTTCTGGATCTGCGCGTAATTTTTCTCAGCTGCATTGAGAGTCCGAAACGCATATGATAAGGGTCTCTCAATCCCGGCTTGGCCGATCTGTGATAACACGGCGCCTAATCCCACTGGTGACGCATCGACGGTTAATATTGGTTGGCACTACCACTAGTGGTAGTGCCACAACTAGTGGTAGTGCCACACTGCATACTTTCGGGTTGCAGCCGAATGGGCCGGCACGCCCGGGGAAGTACCACTCTCTCACTTAAAATCGGCGTAAAGTGGTAGCTACGCTACTGCGTTTCGTCCGGTATGTGAGAGTCCCGGAGGCCCGATCCCCCTCCCCCCCAAAACATAATGGTTGTGCAGAATTTGGTTTTATTACCCCAGGAGGGTACCATCAGCGACTGCGGTGGAGAATCCCTCTCTGGGCATCCATGCTCAGGACGTACACCACCTGAGCAGGGATGCCCAGGCTGCCCTCCGAATTCTGGGGGGGGCAATTTTGCGCTCGCCACTGTTCGGGGCAAGCGGAGCAGGCATCATAAGGCAACCCCTACCACCCTCACCGTGGACTTCTGCAACATAAGGGGACTCAACTCCAACTTGAACGCCGTTCACTTTTACCTTGAGACGGCGAAGCCGGCCTTGCTCTTTCTTACCGAGACCCAGATATCCTCTCCTGCCGAAACGACTTTTCTCTCTTACCCCGGGTACAAATTGGAACATTCCTTTGTACCATGAGCTGGGGTGTGCGTTTACATCAGAGATGATATCTGCTCTCGACGCCTCGGCAGCCTTGAAGGGCAGGACATATCAATTATCTGGCTCCGTGTAGACTGCGACGACCATCCGCGAATCTACGCGTGCCTTTATAGGTCCCATAGCGGTAATACCGAAGCCGACCGACTGGTTGAGCACGTCCAAATGGCTACAGATTCCATGCTGCAGCAGATCCCATCCGCAGAGATCGTAATTCTTGGCGATTTTAATGCCCACTATGCCGAATGGCTTGGATCGCGCACTACCGATCATGCGGGTAGATCTGTTCTCGACTTCGCTTTAGCATATGATTTGACACAACTAGTCCCCTCGCCAACGCAAATACCATACGTGGAGGATCATACACCTTCCCTGTTGGACCTTCTGCTGACTTCCCATCCGGATGGCTACCAGGTTATCGTCGATCCCCCTCTGGGCTCGTCGGACCACTGTCTCGTCCGAAGTACAGTGCCGGTTGCGCGGTACTCACGACCTCGTATCGTGAGCTGCCGCCGAGTGTGGCACTACAAGTCAGCAGATTGGGATGCGATGCGGTACTTCTTTGCATCCTACCCATGGGGGCAGGTTTGTTTCTCGCCGGATGATCCGAGCGTTGTTGCTGACTCTGTCGCCGATGTGGTGCTTCAGGGTATGGAACTATTCATTCCATATTCTGCGGTCCCCGTCGGTGGCAAGTCCCAGCCCTGGTTTGGTCGTTTCTGCAAAACGGCTTCACGCCGAAAATGGGAACGCTATCAAGACTGGGCTGGCGCATCGGTGTCTCGTGATGTAAATACCAGCGCATTCAGAAAGGAATATAACTCTGCCTCTAGGTCCTTCAAAAACGTGATTGCTAAGGCGAAGACGGAGTACATTGGCAGAATTGGCGAGAGACTAGTGCGCCTCCCTTCAGGAACACGTGCGTTCTGGTCCCTCGCCAAGGCTGTCTTAGGGAATTTCTGTCAGCCTTCCTTACCATCTCTGCACAAGGACGGTGAGTCTTTGGCCCATACAGCGAAGGAGAAAGCTGATCTTTTAAGCTCTCTCTTCGCAGCGAACTCGACTCTGGATGACCGAGGAAAGTCACCACCAACAATCCTGCGGTGTGATACCACGATTCCGGAGGTTAAATTCCGGCAAAGTGCAGTTCGTAAAGCACTTCTTTCCTTGGATATTCATAAGTCGAGTGGACCCGATGGCATCCCTCCAATCGTGCTACGGACTTGTGCTCCCGAGTTGGCGCCGGTTTTAACGCGTCTTTTCCGGCAATCCTACGCATTAGGTGTCGTCCCGAACTCCTGGAAGACTGCTTTGGTGCACCCGATCCCTAAAAAGGGCAACCGCTCAGACCCGTCCAATTATAGGCCTATAGCCATCACCTCCTTGTTCTCCAAGGTAATGGAGTCCATTATAAACTGGCAGCTCCTGCGGTACCTAGAGGAGTACCAGCTGATTAGCGACCGCCAGTACGGTTTCCGTCGGGGTCGCTCAGCCGGTGATCTTCTAGTTTACCTTACTCATAGGTGGGCGGAAGCAGTTAAGAGCAAGAGGGAGGCATTAGCAGCCAGTCTGGACATAGCCAAGGCCTTCGATCGCGTGTGGCACAAAGCGCTTCTTTCGAAGCTTCCTTCCTATGGGCTTCCCGGGAAATTACTCAATTGGATTACCAGTTTTTTGGCAGATCGGAGCATCAAGGTCGTTGTCGACGGTGCATGCTCCGACTTAAAATTCGTCAATGCTGGTGTTCCACAAGGCTGCGTTCTATCACCCACTCTGTTTCTTCTGCATATCAATGACTTGTTGCAAATCAGTAACATTCACTGCTATACAGACGACAGCACCGTAGACACCTCATACACCGGCCGTGTTAATATTTCAATTTCATTGCAATGTCAGGGTTAACATTTGATAAGTGTTTTGTTTATTTAGATGATTTAGTTGTATTTGGAAGAAATTTGAGCGTACATAATAAAAATTTGATTGACGTTATGGAAAGGCTAAGAAAAGTTAATTTAAAATTAAATCCCAAGAAATGTAATTTTTTGAAGAAAGAAATTCTTTATTTAGGACATTTAGTTTCAAAAGATGGAGTTTTACCTGACCCTGCAAAAATCGAAATCCTACAAAAATATCCCATACCTACTAATACTGACGAAGTTAAAAGGTTCGTAGCGTTTTGTAATTATTATCGAAAATTTATCAAAAATTTTGCCGAAATAACATATCCCTTAAATAAATTAACGAGAAAATATGAACGATTTGTTTGGACTGAAAAGTGTCAAAAAAGTTTCGAAACATTAAAACAGGCTTTGACAAGTCCCCCAGTATTAGAATTTCCCGATTTTTCAGAAAATAATGAATTCGTCATTCAAACTGACGCTTCAGGTACAGCAATTGGCGCTGTTTTGTGTAATCAAAATATGAAACCGGTAGCTTTTGCAAGCAGACCTCTTAATAAAGCCGAAACAAACTACCCCACTATTCAAAAAGAGTTACTTGCTATAGTGTGGGCAGTAAAATACTTTAGACCATATGTATACGGTAGATCTTTTACGATTATGACAGACCATAGACCTTTATTATATCTATTCTCAATGAAAGACCCCTCAAGTAGACTTCTTAAGTTTAGGTTAGCACTAGAAGAATACGACTTTAAAATTATATATGTAAAAGGTTAATAGCGTAGCGGACGCTTTGTCTAGAATTAGCATAACATCGGACACTTTAAAACAAATGAACGAAGAAATATTGTTAGTTATGACTAGAGGCCAAAAGAGGCGTTTAGAAAATAAAGTAGAGCAGGATAATACAATTAAAATTAGTAAACCTAACGAATCGTGGCCTGATCAACCACGAGTAGTTGAGGTACTAAAGATACCAAATTATTCAGTGGAAATGACTTTTATAAATAATGAGGAGTTAAATAAATTGAAAAATAATGATAATTTATACGAAGAGAAAGAATGTTTTATTTATAGTCTACGTAGAAAAATATTATATATTAATCTTAACTTTAGGGCACAATTTACGCGAGCCGAATTTATGACTAAGTTAGGAGAATTTTGTAACACTAGAAAAATAAATGAACTATGCATAATAAAGAATAATGAAATTGAAAATTTCATAAAAGAATTGTTAAAAGAAATAAAAGAACGTAAGGACTGGAGTGGTCCACGTATCTATGTTCTAAGAGGAATTAAAAGAATATATGATGGGGAAGAAAGAAAATACATATTACATGACTTTCATTTACTACCCACCGCAGGTCATGCAGGTGTGCTTAGAATGACAAATAATATTAAAAGAAAATTTTACTGGCCAGGTTTGGATAAAGATGTTAAAACATTTGTTAGCAAGTGCGTTCAGTGTCAAAAAATGAAACATTGTAGGTATGTCAAGGCGCCCATGGACATAACTACATACTTTTGAAAAGATCTATCTTGACGTCGTAGGACCTTTGCAAAAGGACATTGAAGACAATTGCTACATTTTAACACTTCAATGTGAATTGACTAACTCGTCTCGACTCGTAGAGGCCTATCCTCTAAAAAATAAGGACACGGTAAGTATAGCAAAAGCATTAGTTAATAACTTTATATTAAGGTTCGGGATACCAAACACCATAGCTACAGATCGTGGGACAGAGTTTGTATCTACTGTAATGGAACAGGTATGTAAAATTGTAAATATACAAAAATTGACTTCTACGGCTTATCACCACCAATCTATCGGTGCACTTGAAAATTCGCATAAAAATTTAGGTGCTTTCTTACGCATTCATTGTGATGGTCAGAAAGACACCTGGAATCAATGGTTATCTTTTTGGTGTTTTAGTTTTAATAATACTGTTCACACAAAAACGAAATACACACCATTCGAGCTAGTTTTTGGTAGACCTAGTGTAATACCTTGTAGAGTAAGTCAATATATTGAACCATTATATAACCCAGATAATTATGCTTTAGATCTTAAGTTTAAGTTACAAGTAGCGCAGCAAGATGCTCGTGAAAATTTAATTTTCAGCAAACAAAATCGTAAATGTAATTACGATAAATATACAAATAATGTAACTTATACAAATGGACAACTAATTTTAATTAAAAATGAAACGGCAAATAAACTGGACACACAGTGGATTGGACCATTTGTAATTTTAGAAGATTTAGGACTAAATGTAAAATTTTTAAAATGTAATAAGCCTTATATTGTCCATAAAAATAGAACTAAATCATTTAAAACCTAAATTCAATTATTATGTACCTATTCCAAAAAAAAAAAAGAAATTGTATCAAAACATTTTTTTTTTCAATTCACCCCCCGATGTGTAGTGTAATAAGTAGTATGTAAGTCAGATGGCGTATAAATATTAAGATCGTTGCATTAATTATTCAGTAATAAATCATCTTCTACCAAATACACTCGTTTCAATAACATAAGTCCCCTCAGGGTTCACCTTATGTTATATCTGAGTTTTTAACTCATCAGCGCCAATCACTGTTTCTCCTCGCACGTAGAACTCTTAGAATGAGAAACTGTTGGACATTAGAAGGCAATATTATAGTTAAGCTTCCCGATGGCTCAAGACATCGTATAGATTCTGAAGAGAATCTCTCTAATCTAACTGCCTCTATTGATATAGCCAGAGAAGTAACTCGTCCAAGTAGTAAAGAAATACCATCTTTTACAGAAGCAAGCAAGACCAAGAGAGTAGCCAGAGTTAAAAAATAATACTTGATTTCTTATTCGGTTGAAATGTACTTAGTTGTAATTATTCCTTGTGTCTTTCCTTCGTGTTTTTGTTTGTTTGTGTAATTGCCTTCATTAATTTATTGTTAACACACAATTCCTGTATATGTATTAATTATTATTTATTTATTTATTTTATTTGCGAAACAAACAGTAACATAATACACAAATATGATTAAAAAAGGTAATACAGATACCAATTAAGTTTCCACTTACAAATAATACAGAATTAGAGCAATTTGAATACAATGATATGAGTTTAATTTAATATATTAATTATCTAATCTAACCTAATATAAAATCTGAACACATAAGCATTTAATTAAAATAAAATAATTGTTGGCGCAAGCGCCTGTTAAAATTGTGAAGCAATTTAGTATATGGACGTTGCGGAACGATTTAGATATAAGGCATTTTTTATTGTAATTTTTTATCTACCCTGTCAAAACATATGTAACGAAAAAAAATTAAAATTTTCATTGCAACTAAACTACGCCTTTTTTAATGTCTCCTCGTTAAATACTATCAAACTCCGCAACATGGTCCGTTTTCGAGCCTGGATGTGAAAAAACCAGTTCAAATTAAAGAAAATTTATCAAGGAGTTGTTAAATTGTTGGACATCAAGAAATATTATATACGAAGCTGGGAATCACTGCATGATTTTGTTGCGTCATCCAGAGGATAACTTGGACGCTGATATAATAAGAAGATTCTGTGGTCAGGATAGCAGAGCACCCAGTGGTAAACTCATAAAGATCTTGATGATTATTAATTCCCAACACTCTAAGGTAGTATTTAGCGTAAAATAATTTGCTTAAGATTAGTATGTCTTTGTTAATACTGTAACGTGAATAAAATTCTACGAATATTATTATAATAAAATTAATTTAACTTAATGAAGCCTAGTTAAATTATTTTATTAATTATGTTGTAAAGATCTATCAAAGAGTAGTTATCAAAGAATATAAAATAACTGCATTATAAACGCTTTGTTAGATCATAAAGATTATTGCAACATCACTTTACGGTTATAATTTATTAAAATTTCAGTTTATTTAACTTTATTAATATTGAAGTTAAAGTAATTTTGTTTAGTTCTTAGAGCACGTGCTAACTTGTAACCTGTAGTTATTTAAATTTTATTTGTTGTACAGTTAAATCTTTAAAATATTGTCGAATTGCTTATTATTACAGTCTGTAACTAGTATAAATTGTTTATTTGTATAAATTCTCACGTTGATTTGTATAAATTCCAGATTGTTCCACCAGCCTACGCAATGCCCGAGGATAAGGAGCTTACTAGGAAACGTGCGAGTTACAAAGGAAGGTTAACTTTCTTTTCTAACTATTTAAATTCATTGGATCCTTCAACTTTGACCACCTCTGAGGTTAGTGAATTGCAATTACGTTTGAATAGGCTCGAGGCTATGTATGAACAATACGATGAAGTTCAGGTGTCATTGGAATGCAATACTGACAATATGGATAGTCAATTGTTAGAACGTAGCGAGTTTGAATCCTTTTATTATAAGTCTATATCTCGGGCTCAAGAAATACTTGCAAATTATAAGAAAAATGATCAAGCAAATAGTGACGCGACATTAATTTCTAGCAATCATAAATTTGTGAAGTTACCAACGATTCAATTACCAAAATTCAATGGATCCTACACAAACTGGCTAGAGTTTCATGACACTTTTGTGAGTTTAATACATTCAAATGATGACATGAATGATATTAATAAATTTCATTATTTAAGATCCTCGCTAGAAGGATCTGCTGCTGTGGTAATTAACTCAATTCAGTTTTCAGCTGCGAATTATTCTGTGGCTTGGCAACTCCTTTGTGATCGATTTGATAATAAGCATTTATTAACTCAACATCATGTATCAACATTATTTAATATGGATGTTATTCACAAGGAGTCGTCATAACATTAAAAAATTTAATAGATCAAATAAATAAAAAAATTGCGTGCATTGGAATCACTAGGTGAACCTGTTAATCAGTGGGATACTCTTTTAATCTATACTATTACACATAAATTAAATAGTAAAACGTATCGTGAATGGGAGTACAAAGGCAATCTAGAAAAGAATTAAAAAATTACGTTTTCCAAATTTTTAACTTTTATTAAGAATCGAGCTGATATAATAGAAACATTAGAACTTTCAAATTCCTCAGCTACTAAAAATGCAAACACATTAAAAAATGTTAAGGTCAAGACAATGATTGTACAAGATTACAACAATAAAAGTAACTCTGGTGATGATAAAAATAATTTGAGTCCTGCTTTATGTAAACCTAAAAAGTGTCAAAGGTGTAGTGGTGACCATAAATTGAGTTCGTGTCCTGAATTTTTGGCACTGTCATGTGAAGCACGTTTGCAAATTTTACCTAGCTATAAAGTCTGCTTTAATTGTTTGTCTGTGGGTCACTATGCCAACAACTAAGAAGGCAGGCTGTAAAATATGTCGCCGCAAACACCACACTCTTGTACACGTTGCTGAACATTCAAAATTTAAATATACTCTCTCTGTTCACAAAACTATTAATGGTAATGATACTGGTAATAATGCAACTATGTCCGCTCAACCAAATCAAAGCGCAAACTTATCGTTAACTGCTAAAATTGAACACAGTGTTTTACTTTCGACTGCATTAGTAAATGTGATTGGGGAAAATAATATAGTTTACAATTGGGACTCAATTTTAAACGCTTCTACTATCGATGAGAAACTTGAACTTTTTAACTCCTCTCTAAATGATCTCTTCGATAAACATGCTCCTTTCCGTCCCATCAAGCTCAAACACCTACCTGCACCTTGGTTATCTCAGGACATTCGGAAGTTAATGAAGAAGCGTGACAGAGCTAAATCAAAATTTAAATTAAACCCAACTATTGACAACCTCGTGAAATATAAGAGTTTACGTAATCGGTGCCGTAAAGTATGTAGAGATGCTCAACGTAAATATATACAAGATAAGATTGAGAACAGCAATTCTTCTCAGACATGGAAATTCCTACAATCTCTAGGTATTGGACGACAAGCATCCAGGATCCCTCATACTGTTGATCTCAATGCTCTGAACGGATTTTTGCTAGTACTGTCCTAATGAACAACAGTGATATAATTAGTACTTTAAATCATTTTAGATCCTTGCCTATTCCTAACAGACCCTCTTTTCACTTTTCCCCAATTACTGCTAGTGACGTTAAGGCCAACATCCTTGCAATAAGATCCGATGCCACGGGATGTGATGGAATCAACCGTAGAATGATACTTGCTGTGTTAGATTATGTTCTCCCTATATTATTTCACATTTTCAATTTCTACCTTGACCATAATGAATTCCCTTCCACTTGGCGTTTAGCTTATATCCTTCCTATTCCCAAAAACAAAAATCCCATATCTTTCTTTCACTTTCGTCCAATATCTATCCTTCCATTTCTGTCTAAAGTGTTAGAACGTATTGTCCATCTTCAATTAACAAAGTATCTAGCAGAGTACAATGTACTCTCTGATTTCCAATCAGGATTTCGGAGAGGTCATAGTACTACTACTGCCCTACTTAAAGTATGCGACGATATACGTTTTAACATGGACAACAGACATGTTAGTATCCTGGCATTATTGGACTTCAGTAATGCGTTCAATACGGTTGATTTAGATCTCCTGCTGGCAGTGCTTCGGTCGATTAATATCTCTTCCGATGCATGTGAGTGGTTTCGTAGCAACCTGTTTGGTCGTCAGCAATGTGTACGGATTAATAATAAATTATCCAGCCTCCAATCTCTCTCATCTGGTGTTCCTCAAGGCAGTGTCCTCTCTCCACTTTTATTTTCCATTTTTATTAATACTGTATCCCATCTCCTCTCGTCTTCCTTTCATCTTTATGCTGACGACTTGCAGGTCTACGTTTCTGCTCCCTTAACAGGTATCGGAGGGGCTGTTGAGAGGCTGAACCAGGAATTGCATAAAATTTGTACTTGGAGCAAGACGTGCGGGCTTCTTGTAAATCCAGATAAATCGCAGGTCATTATTATTGGCAGCTCCAAACTACTTACTAAAGTTGATTACGCCAACCTACCTGCGATCATCTTTAACAATACGCCTTTGTCACTTAGCAGTTCCGTTAAAAACCTTGGTCTTCTTATCGATAATACATTATCCTGGACTGTGCAAGTTGCTGAAGTCAGTAGAAAAGTTTTCGCCACATTTCATTTGTTAAAACGTTGGAAACACTTTCTGCCCATTAAGACTAAAATCACGTTATGTCAAACTCTTCTACTTCCTATTTTGGACTACGCAGATTGTTGTTACACAAACATTACTGAGGACCAACTCAATAAGCTAGAAAGGTTACAGAACGTTTGCATCAAATTCATCTTTGGTCTACGGAAATTTGATCACGTCTCCGAATATCGGGCGCAACTTAAGTGGCTTACTATTCGACATCGTCGCAACTTGCACATGTTATCTCTTCTTTACTCTATCCTCTATAATCCTCTTCTTCCCGCGTATTTGAAGGAACGGTTCTGTTTTGTGGGTACTGACGTCAGCTATCCACGTGAACTGCGGTCACGCTCTGACAACAAACTGTCACTGCCGGTCGCTCATACCCACTTCTATAGCGAATCCTTTACGATGACAGCTGCAAAGCTATGGAATACGCTCCCTACCGATATTCGTCAATCTGAGTCAATTTATATATTTAAAAATAGGTTACATAAGTATTATTTATCTATTCAATCTGCGTAAATACTATTTCCTATATTATCATACTATTAGTATTTATTTATTAAGTATTATATTTTATGTACGTAAGTTTTATTTTTATTCTATATGTTTAGTATAACTTTCTGCTATATATATAATTTTATTTATATAATTATTTGGTATATATAATACATATGTATTTATTAAACTTATATATATGTATTTTGTTATATATTATTTGTATTATTTAAAGATTAATTTTTAGTTGTTTAAGAATAAAACATGCTTGTTTGCACCATCCCGTTTCCCACAGACAAATTCTTACTCTAAAGGGTTGTCTGTAAGAGATTGCTTTAAGCAATAAGACCGCCTTTGCACGCTTCTCTTTTTTGTTATATGTTCTTGTAATGTTATGTACACTGTATCTTTTGTCTTTTGTGTACAATAAAGTGTTTATAAATAAAAAAAAATAAAAAAATCTAAGAAACTAGAAAGCAAAATGAATTCGAACTTTGTACAGATGGTTGCTCGTTATCATTTGAAAACATTAACTCAGCCAGATCTCTAAAAATTGCTAACTTCTCATCGATTGTGCTATTTTTTACAGTTATTATTTCACTAAAAAAATATATCTAAGAAACTAGAAACCAAAATGAATTCGAACTTTGTACAGATGGTTGCTCGTTATCATTTGAAAACATTAACTCAGCCAGATCTCTAAAAATAGCTAACTTCTCATCGATTGTGCTATTTTTTACAGTTATTATTTCACTAAAAAAATATATCTAAGAAACTAGAAACCAAAATGAATTCGAACTTTGTACAGATGGTTGCTAGTTATCATTTGAAAACATTAACTGAGCCAGATCTCTCAAAATATGATAACTGCTCATCGATTATGCTATTTTTTACAGTTATTATTTCATTTAAAAAAAATATCTAAGAAACTAGAAAGCAAAATGAATTCGAACTTTGTACAGATGGTTGCTAGTTCTCATTTGAAAACATTAACTGAGCAAGATCTCTAAAAATTGCTAACTTCTCATCGATTGTGCTATTTTTTACAGTTATTATTTTACTAAAAAAATATATCTAAGAAACTAGAAACCAAAATGAATTCGAACTTTGTACAGATGGTTGCTAGTTCTCATTTGAAAACATTAACTGAGCCAGATCTCTAAAAATTGCTAACTTCTCATCGATTGTGCTATTTTTTACAGTTATTATTTCATTAAAAAAATATATCTAAGAAACTAGAAACCAAAATGAATTCGAACTTTGTACAGATGGTTGCTCGTTATCATTTGAAAACATTAACTCAGCCAGATCTCTAAAAATTACTAACTTCTCATCGATTGTGCTATTTTTTACAGTTATTATTTCATTAAAAAAATATATCTAAGAAACTAGAAACCAAAATGAATTCGAACTTTGTACAGATGGTTGCTCGTTATCATTTGAAAACATTAACTCAGCCAGATCTCTAAAAATTGCTAACTTCTCATCGATTGTGCTATTTTTTACAGTTATTATTTCACTAAAAAAATATATCTAAGAAACTAGAAACCAAAATGAATTCGAACTTTGTACAGATGGTTGCTAGTTCTCATTTGAAAACATTAACTCAGCCAGATCTCTAAAAATTGCTAACTTCTCATCGATTGTGCTATTTTTTACAGTTATTATTTCACTAAAAAAATATATCTAAGAAACTAGAAACCAAAATGAATTCGAACTTTGAACAGATGGTTGCTCGTTATCATTTGAAAACATTAACTCAGCCAGATCTCTAAAAATTTCTAACTTCTCATCGATTGTGCTATTTTTTACAGTTATTATTTCATTAAAAAAATATATCTAGGCGGGTAGGTGTAAAATAAGTGAACTCATGTTTTTTAATGCTCTCGTTTTATTTAATTAAATTAATGAGAAATATGCTGTGAAAGTCTTGTCACTTACCAGTATTACATTCCTTTAATGACAACAATTATAGCCTACACTAAACGCCTATCGCATTCACAATAAAAATTTTCATAAAAATTTTCCAATTGTTCAAACAATACAACAGCAGCAGAACAATGGAGTCCTTGAAACACACAATATATGAACTCAGAGATCACTTTGATAATAAAATGGCCGAGTTTCAAAAAAATCTTCAAAGTGCTTCCATCCCGGCCACAAGTCCTACTTCCAATATTGCGGCTCAATTCAGTGTCTTCAGAAGTTTTGTTATGGGTGCTCTAGAAGGGCTTCAGTTACAACTTGGGCTTTTGGCTGGCAAGTATGATGAGTTAGAAATGAAATCCCGTAGAAAAATTCTTCTTGTCCACGGCATTCAGGAAAACAAATCAGAAAAATTGGTGTCAGGTACCGTTAAGATTCTTTCTGAACATCTAAAAATCCCCGAATTGAAAGTGGAAGATATAAGCCGTTGTCACCGTCTCGGCCACTCCAGCTCTGACAAGCCACGTGCCGTTCTTATCAAATTCCGAGATATTGACCTTAGAAATAAGGTCTGGTCCAGTAAAACCAATTTGAGGAATACTGGTATTACTATATCTGAATTCCTCACTAAAGAACGTCATGAGGTTTTTGTTGCGGCTCGTCAGCGATTCGGGATCACAAAGTGCTGGACTAGGAACAGCACTGTGGTAGTCTTAGAGTCACATGGCACTAAGAAGAGGATTTCTACGATGGCTGAATTAAAGTCCTTAACTTCATCCACCGACATCACAGAGGTAAACACTACTCCTACTGCTTCTACTAGCTGCGGCACCCTGGCATCAAAAGACTTGAAAATCTCCAACATCAGGCCAAAAAGAACCGTCAAAAAGTAATACTTTCTTTTCTTTTGTTTTATGTTATTAATTATCCCTTATCTTTGTGTCATAGTTTTTTTTTTTTAGTTTTATATTAATTTTGCTTCTGCGGTGTTTGTTTATCTGTTTCATTACGGTTGCAATAATTCTATCCGCTTATCTCTTTATTTATTTATCTTAGTTACTTGTCACAATCACATTGTTCGGTGTGTGCTTGTTGTGAGATCTCATTCGAATTATAGAGTAATAATAATTAAATCTCAGTACTTCGACTCGCGATATAATTTATCGAACACAATTCTTTTATTTATTTACCGATACCGACATTCATTATAATGATTGTCAAACTCAAAGGTCAAACTGACAAATGAGATTACAGAGTAAACAAATATTGAGCCATAAACAAAAGCGTTCCGTTTTAAGCAGAAATATGGATACCATATATCTATTGTTATTTCTTGATAAAACATAGATATATATTTTGTAAATTAATGTAATTTAATTTATTTGTTTTTTATCAATACCTATTTGTTTTCATTTTAAGCACTTGTCATTATGTTTAAATGTTTAAATGTCATATTGTTTAAATATTCGCTGAATATACCTAACTACTAAGCGAGGAGATTTAATTATTATCTATCCATTGATTGATTTTTGTGCCTAAATGTTTTTTTTTTTTTGTTGTTTTTGCTATGCTTTGGTGTTGCTGTTTGCACTGTTTTTGTTCTATTTCATGCATTTAACTATGACCAACTTGTGTTAGTGCTGGTAAGTGTAAGTTTTTGTCTGATAAAATTAGCTTTTACGGGTTATATACATTTGTTTAAATATACATATATATTATTTTTAAATATATTTATTATATATATATTTATATTTATTTAGTATGAGTATTAATAATATTGATCTGAATATTGACTCAGACGATGATAACACTTTTGTATCACTTTCCTCTTCGGCTGACAGTTTTCATAGTACTTACATCCCGCTTTCCTCTTCTCTTGATTCAACCTTCTCTCTTTTCCCAAAAAATTTTAATGTTGTTCATTTGAATGCGCAGAGTATTCCAGCTCACTATCCTGATCTCTTATCTTCCTTTGGCAACTCTAATATTCACGCTATCCTTATCTCCGAAACATTCCTCGAGCCATCTCTTCCTTCTTCCTCCTTCTCATTACCTAACTTTCATCTTATCCGCAATGATCGAACTAGAAAAGGAGGCGGAAGAGTTGCTATTTATTTACGTAACCACATTCCTTTCACTATCCTGAATAAATCCGATTCCCAATACTGCACATCCGCTGAGCACATACTCATTGAGGTTATATTTGGACACATTAAGGTACTACTCGGTGTTTTTTACAATCCTTCTCTCCACATAGACTACTTCGACACGTTCGAAAGTCTATTGGAAAATTCCTTGCCTAATGTTAACCATGCTATTATTATGGGCGACTTCAATACCTGCCTTATCAAAAATGACGCTCGTGCCAAGCGCTTATTGAACATAATTAATAGCTCCAATCTAAATTTTCTCCCATCCAATGCCACTCATTACTTTCCCAACTGCATCCCAAGCCAACTTGACCTATCCCTTGTTTCATCCTTGGAGCATGTTGAAATTCACGGACAACTACCTGCTGAAGCCTTTTCGTACCATGACCTAATATATCTGTCGTACAAAGTACGTCCGCCGAAAGTTAAACCCACTGTGGTCATGCGTCGAAGCTTCAAACATTTTGACAACGAAAAATTTATGCAGGATCTTAGTGCTATCAATTGGGACTCAATTTTAAACGTTTCTACTATCGATGAGAAACTTGAACTTTTTAACTCCTTTCTAAATGATCTCTTCGATAAACATGCTCCTTTCCGTCCCATCAAGCTCAAACACCTACCTGCACCTTGGTTATCTCAGGATATTCGGAACTTAATGAAGAAGCGTGACAGAGCTAAATCAAAATTTAAATTAAACCCAACTATTGACAACCTCGTGAAATATAAGAGTTTACGTAATCGGTGCCGTAAAGTATGTAGAGATGCTCAACGTAAATATATACAAGATAAGATTGAGAACAGCAATTCTTCTCAGACATGGAAATTCCTACAATCTCTAGGTATTGGACGACAAGCATCCAGGATCCCTCATACTGTTGATCTCAATGCTCTGAACGGATTTTTTGCTAGTACTGTCCTAATGAACAACAGTGATATAATTAGTACTTTAAATCATTTTAGATCCTTGCCTATTCCTAACAGACCCTCTTTTCACTTTTCCCCAATTACTGCTAGTGACGTTAAGGCCAACATCCTTGCAATAAGATCCGATGCCACGGGATGTGATGGAATCAACCGTAGAATGATACTTGCTGTGTTAGATTATGTTCTCCCTATATTATTTCACATTTTCAATTTCTACCTTGACCATAATGAATTCCCTTCCACTTGGCGTTTAGCTTATATCCTTCCTATTCCCAAAAACAAAAATCCCATATCTTTCTTTCACTTTCGTCCAATATCTATCCTTCCATTTCTGTCTAAAGTGTTAGAACGTATTGTCCATCTTCAATTAACAAAGTATCTAGCAGAGTACAATGTACTCTCTGATTTCCAATCAGGATTTCGGAGAGGTCATAGTACTACTACTGCCCTACTTAAAGTATGCGACGATATACGTTTTAACATGGACAACAGACATGTTAGTATCCTGGCATTATTGGACTTCAGTAATGCGTTCAATACGGTTGATTTAGATCTCCTGCTGGCAGTGCTTCGGTCGATTAATATCTCTTCCGATGCATGTGAGTGGTTTCGTAGCTACCTGTTTGGTCGTCAGCAATGTGTACGGATTAATAATAAATTATCCAGCCTCCAATCTCTCTCATCTGGTGTTCCTCAAGGCAGTGTCCTCTCTCCACTTTTATTTTCCATTTTTATTAATACTGTATCCCATCTCCTCTCGTCTTCCTTTCATCTTTATGCTGACGACTTGCAGGTCTACGTTTCTGCTCCCTTAACAGGTATCGGAGGGGCTATTGAGAGGCTGAACCAGGAATTGCATAAAATTTGTACTTGGAGCAAGACGTGCGGGCTTCTTGTAAATCCAGATAAATCGCAGGTCATTATTATTGGCAGCTCCAAACTACTTACTAAAGTTGATTACGCCAACCTACCTGCGATCATCTTTAACAATACGCCTTTGTCACTTAGCAGTTCCGTTAAAAACCTTGGTCTTCTTATCGATAATACATTATCCTGGACTGTGCAAGTTGCTGAAGTCAGTAGAAAAGTTTTCGCCATATTTCATTTGTTAAAACGTTGGAAATACTTTCTGCCCATTAAGACTAAAATCACGATATGTCTAACTCTTCTACTTCCTATTTTGGACTACGCAGATTGTTGTTACACGAACATTACTGACGACCAACTCAATAAGCTAGAAAGGTTACAGAACGTTTGCATCAAATTCATCTTTGGTCTACGGAAATTTGATCACGTCTCCGAATATCGGGCGCAACTTAAGTGGCTTACTATTCGACATCGTCGCAACTTGCACATGTTATCTCTTCTTTACTCTATCCTCTATAATCCTCTTCTTCCCGCGTATTTGAAGGAACGGTTCTGTTTTGTGGGTACTGACGTCAGCTATCGACATGAACTGCGGTCACGCTCTGACAACAAACTGTCACTGCCGGTCGCTCATACCCACTTCTATAGCGAATCCTTTACGATGACAGCTGCAAAGCTATGGAATACGCTCCCTGCCGATATTCGTCAATCTGAGTCAATTTATATATTTAAAAATAGGTTACATAAGTATTATTTATCTATTCAATCTGCGTAAATACTATTTCCTATATTATCATACTATTAGTATTTATTTATTAAGTATTATATTTTATGTACGTAAGTTTTATTTTTATACTATATGTTTAGTATAACTTTCTGCTATATATATAATTTTATTTATATAGTTATTTGGTATATATAATACATATGTATTTATTAAACTTATATATATGTATTTTGTTATATATTATTTGTATTATTTAAAGATTAATTTTTAGTTGTTTAAGAATAAAACATGTTTGTTTGCACCATCCCGTTTCCCACAGACAAATTCTTACTCTAAAGGGTTGTCTGTAAGAGATTGCTTTAAGCAATAAGACCGCCTTTGCACGCTTCTCTTTTTTGTTATATGTTCTTGTAATGTTATGTACACTGTATCTTTTGTCTTTTGTGTGCAATAAAGTGTTTATAAATATAAATATAAAATTCCTTGTCGCAAATTAATAAAATGTGCTCTGTGGCAATAAAGTCGATAAATAATGACTATATGGTAAAAATCAATTGTTTTGTGTTAACATCCATAACTGAGAATGTTCCTAATAACTATATAAATCCATCAACCCTTAAAATCCCATCTAATATCTGTTTGGCTGATCCAAATGTTAATACGCCGGCCCCGGTCGACTTATTACTAGGTGCTGATATATTTTGGGACCTGTTAGGATCGAAGATAATAAAATTAGGACCAGGGCAACCCATTCTTTGTGAAACTAAGCTAGGTTGGTTAGTTTCTGGGCCAACGGGTACTGCTATACCTTTGCCCTTTACAAAAGGTAAGTGCAACTTTACAAAGCTCATCTCAGATGATGAGGATAATCTGAATGACAATATTCAACATTTGCTTATGCGGTTTTGGCAACTAGAAGATGTTTGCACATCATCAAATCATTCACCTGAGGAAATATCATGCGAAGATCATTTTGTAAAAAATACTACGCGTTTAGAAAACGGTCAGTTTTGTGTAAGAATTCCCTTAAAATATCCTTCTGACCTCCTAGGTGAATCTTTATCTCGAGCAAAGCATTGCTTTTCATCGTTAGAGCGCAGATTTAAGGGTAACTTACAATTCTGTGAAATGTACAAAAGTTTTATGAACGAATACGAGCTCTTAGGTCACATGTCACTATGTGACACTACAAACAAAGACGCACATTTTATTCCGCATCATGGAGTTATGCGTGAATGTAGTACTACAACAAAATTAAGAGTGGTTTTTAATGCTAGTAGCCCAACAAATACTGGTGTTTCTTTTAATAATTTACAAATGATAGGACCCGTAGTAGAGGATGATCTGTTATCTATCCTAATTAGATTTAGACAACATAAATATACAATCGCCGGAGATATCGAGAAAATGTACCGAACTGTAGTGGTTCATCCTAATGACAGACACTTGCAGCAGATTGTCTGGCGTGATAACCCTCTATCTCCACTACAAACTTATCAACTAAATACCGTAACCTACGGCACGGCTAGTGCTCCGTTCTTAGCAACCAGATGTCTTCGTCAATTAGGTCTAGAGTGTGATAATCAAAAAGTTTCAGAAATCATTCTACATGATTTTTATGTAAATGACCTCCTTACAGGCGGAGATGACATGGTTGAAGTCGAGCATTTGCGTCAAGAGATAACTTTAACTCTAGCATCAGCCCAAATGAATTTAAGGCAGTGGAAGTCAAACATGCAGTTAGTTAACGGATGTGACATGTCGCAGTCTTCGCTGGATTTAAATATTGGAGGACTTGAATCGACTAAAACATTAGGTTTAGGATGGCAGGCAATGTCTGATGAAATGTGTTTTCCCATCAGTGATTTAGTTATCGACAGTAATAGTAAACGTGAAATGCTTTCTGTTATTTCACAAATCTTTGATCCTCTAGGCCTTCTAAGTCCTTGTGTAATGACAATGAAAGTGTTACTTCAAAAATTATGGTTACACAAACTGTCTTGGGATGAACAACTACCTCCGGACGTTAATAAACTTTGGTCCGAATCGATTGTTGATTTACCGGAATTAAATAAAATTAGGATTGGAGGTGTTATTATTGATTCATACCAATTTTTAGAATTTCACATTTTCTGCGATGCGTCAGAACGAGCGTACGGTGCGTGCCTATACGTACGTAGCGTTAATGATGAGGGTGATGTATTAGTGCTTTTATTAGTAGCTAAAGGTCGGGTTGCACCGCTTAAACCCACAACTATTCCAAGGTTGGAACTTTGTGGTGCCCTGGTAGGAGTCCGTATATATGAAAAGGTTGTTGCATCATTACGAGTACGAGCAGCACGAACCTTTTTTTGGAGTGACTCTATGATAGTGCTAGACTGGTTAAAAATACAATGAAAACAACATCGGGAACTAAGAAGTAATTTCAAACGCTACGTATAAAAACTGTTAAAAAGTGATCTAAACCGATATTAGCAAAATTAAAATAGTGCCAGTGGAAAGTTAACTGTGCAAACAATATAAGTGACTAAAAATAAATTAAAATAAGTAGTGTATTTATCTAAAAAATTAAAGAAATAAAACTAAACCGTTTAGAAAAAGTTATTTGAACACATCAGCTGTGCATAAATTGCAAAGGACGGTCGTTGACCCGACCCCTACCACACTATCGCCAATAGCGTCGAGCGCCAGGATTGGATAACAACGGACATAGGCAAAAGACAATTAATTTACTATAAACTTTAATGTTATAATACATAAGACCTAAAATGGTTTGTGGAGCTTGCAACACACAAGTGAATAAAAATGAAATAATGACTTGCACTAATTGCAAACAAATCCATCACTATGCATGCATAAACATACCTAACGAACAATATAAAAATCAAAAACATAATTTGGACAAAACATGGAAATGCCCTTCGTGTGAAAATATAACGAGACGTAAAAGAAACGATAATACACCGGTAAGATCTCAATATGTATCCTCTATGAATGATACAATCATGTCTATAGACGACACAATCCACTACCCTACCGAACAGAACCCGACTAACATTAAAGAACCGTCTTTAACTATAAATGAAGATATTATAATAGAAAATGTGAGTACACTACTAGATCAAAAACTTAATCAAAACAATCAATCATTGCTTTCTGAACTTAAAGATTTAATTCACGTAGAAATCAACAAAGCCATTATCACTTTTACACAAGAAATAAAAAAAGATATAAATATATTATATGATCGCCAAAACAAACAAAAAAGTGATATAACGTCTATCGACAAAAAAATTAGAAAGAGAACAAAAAAAAATTAGCAGATGATATAATAACATTACAAAGACAACACAAAAATATACCAGAAACTTTTACACCAATAGCCCAGGATAAAAACAAATCAATAGTCTTACGTGGCCTTAACGAATACTATCAAGAAACGGAATATGAATTAAGTAGTAAAATCTCAAATATATTTTATGACATCCTAAATATAGATATACATAATCAAATTGAAGACGTTCATAGAATAGGAAGAAAAAATTCCCGAAGGCCGATAGTGATAGAATTATTGTCAAAAAGAATGGTCAAGCATATTCTTGAAAATGCGTCTTACTTCAGAAATACAAGACTATCTATATCTGAATACTTACCGAAAGAAACTTTGAAAGAACGAAGAATTATTTATGAAAAGCTACGCATAGCAAGACAAAATGGTCAGCATGCCATAATAAACAATAATAAACTATTTATTGACGGAAAAGTTGTTAGTCCACCGTATGAAGAACATAATAATCTATCAATAAGAACTACAAACTCACTCGAACATTCACAAGTCAACGCGACGCAACGAAACACTATCTGTTCAGAACAACTCGATGAAAGTTTATTTCGTAAAAAATAAGGAAACTTTTAATGTTCTTTTCCAAAACATGCAAAGTATTTATAATAAACATCACATCATTGAAGCATTTTTACATGAACAATCAGACTTTTTCCACGTAATAGCAGTATCGGAAACATGGTTATCGCCAGCAAAATCAGAACTTATTTTCTTCAGTAATTATAAACTCGCAACATGTTATTGTCGAAGAAACTACTCCGGTGGCGGCGTTTGTATAATAGTGCGGTCAGAAATTAAATATATTGAACGAAAGGACATTATGGACTTGTCAGTAGAATACGTAATTGAAATATGTGCCATAGAAATACCTGTATATAATATCATTATTATTACTATTTACTGGAATGGTAGAGAGGCCGATTGTTTCTATCACAAATTATCTGAACTTTTAGAATATCTAACCAAAAAAGAAAATAGTAATAGGTGGAGATTTTAATTTAAATTTATTGGATAAAAACTACCGTTCAAAACAATTGTTAGACCTTATGTTAGGATATAACTTTCTTCAAAACATTCACGAACCCACAAGAATAACTAATCACAGTTCTACGTGCTTAGACTTAATATTTACAAACTTTAAAAATCCCAAATTTGAATCATTAGAACATGATTTCGGTTTCTCAGACCATAAGAGTGTGATTTTAAAATTAAATTACATAAATAAAAACAAAACGAAAAAATTATATGAAGTAAAAAAAAGAATATACAATGACAAAAATATAAATAAATTTAAATTAGAATAAAAAAACGTACACTGGGAAAACATAATTAAATTAGATGAATCTGTAAACAAAAATTACACTTTATTTACTACAATATTAAAAAATAGTATAAATCGTTGTATGCCTGTAAAAACTATAAAATTAAAAACACAAAGACCAAATGTATGGTTAAGCAAAGGATTAAAAATCTCATGTAAAAATAAACGATTACTCAAAATCTTAGCCAGTTATTCAAATAATAGCATATTAAAAACACATTATAAACATTACAGTAAAACACTAAAAAAACTTGTGAATAAAGCAATCAAATTACATAATAGTAAAAAAATCAAAAAATATTACTAAATGTATGTGGAGCATTATAAAAGAACGCTCAAATAAAACAAATTATAAAGAAAATAATAATATAGAATTAATGATCCATAATAAACTAACGTCAAATCCAAGCGTAGTAGCAAATACATTCAATAGTTTTTTTGCATCAGTAGGGCGCTCGACCAGCGACAACGACGCACGCGCGCGTCGGCCAGTGATAAACCCTACGACCAACTCAATGTATTTTCGCCCAGTCGATCTCAAGGAAATTAGAACCATAATAAAAAAATTAAAGAATAAAACTAGCTGTGGCATCGACGAATTGCCCACCAATGTTCTAAAGAAATGCGCCGACGAACTAATAGTACCATTAACATTATTAATAAATCAATCCTTTGAACAAGGAGTTTTCCCGGACTTACTCAAAATTTCTATAGTTAAAATGACAGACATAATCCAAACAATTATCGACCTATAGCACTACTTCCTGCAATATCTAAAGTTTTCGAGAAGGCAATGCATAATCGGTTTTATAGTTTTTGCGAAAAATATAATATTTTTAGTGACAGACAAAATGGGTTTCGTAAAAATAAATCAACGATATTAGCGACCTATAAATATGTACACGAAATTTTAAACACACTTAACAATAAACAATATGCCATTGGAATACTACTAGACATGTCAAAGGCCTATGACAAAGTACAATACAACATACTATTAAATAAATTATATGATATAGGAGCACGTGGAAATACACATAACTGGTTTGCGTCATATTTAAAGAACAGAAAACAACTAGTAGAAATTGACTATTGCGACCATAAAACTGGCCAAATAACCAAAGTGAGATCTGAACTTTTACAAATGCAAAATTCAATTCCTCAAGACAGTGTCCTCGGATGCATTTTATTTCTCATATATATAAACGATTTACCAACAACCTTAAGTGAACCCTGTGAATTATTTGCTGATGACATATCAATTTTAACTTCTTATACACCAAACCAAAATATAAATATAAAATTACACACAATTATAAATAATGTACTTAAATGGTTAGAAGGCCATAATTTAGAAATAAATTTTTCAAAAACAAAAATAATGCAGTTTAGGCCATATCAAAAAACGCCACTGGAAATAAACTTTTCGTACCAGGGACATCATATAGAATGCGTAGAAAATTTTACGTTACTCGGAATTAACATAGACTCTAACATAAATTGGAAATCGCACATAGCCCTAGTCAAATCAAAGCTTTCTAAATTTATATATGCCCTACGGGAATTAAAACGTACTACTGACCAGATGGCATCCTTAAGCGCCTACTATGCGTACGCCCATGCGTGGTTGAGCTATGGGGTCATATTGTGGGGAAACAGTACTGATGCAAAGGATTTATTTGTATTACAGAAAAAATGTATTAGAATTTTAGCTAAAATTACCTCAAAAGAAAGCTGCAAACCGCATTTCAAAACATTAAAAATATTAACCTTACCCTGTATTTACATATTAGAAATTTACAAATTCGTTAAAAACAATAAAAAAATGTTCAACCAAATATCTGAAAACCCGCGGCATTTTGAATCACGATATAAATATAATTTTGAAATTACAACATCAAAACTGAAACTTCACCAATCGGGCACACATGCTATGTGCATAAAAATTTTTAATAAATTGCCGGACGTATTTAAGCAAAATACAAATGAACCAAGCTACCCAAATAAGTTAAAAGAAATTCTTAAAAAAAAATGCTATTACACACTCGAGGAATATCTGACAGATAAAATTGTGATAAAACGTCCGTCTCTCTAACATTTGCTACGCCCTAGCAGGGTTTATTTCATGTAAACTAAAGTTTAATTGTATGTGTGAGCATGAAACTGCAAATAAAATAAATAAATAAAATGTTGCCAAATAAGCTTCAACAGCGGAATAGAATTGCAGAAATTTTAGATAAGACACCCAGTTGTGAGTGGAGACACGTTCCTACCGATAAAAATCCCGCGGATTATATTTCACGTGGTGTCGCATTTAAGTTAATACGGGATTTTAAAGAATGGTGGTCCGGACCAGAATTTTTGATGAAAGATATGTCATGTTGGCCAACTAAATCTTTACATACAGATGATGATACACTACCGGAAATGAAATCAAATATTACTATTTTACATGCTTTGGTCAACAATGATGAATTAAATAGATTAATTAATTTTAACTCTTTTTCTAATTTTCTACGGCTTAGACGTACTGTAGCTTGGGTTTTACGATTTGTTGATCTAAAATGCAAAAAGATAAAGAATGTTGGTCCTTTTAGTAGTAAAGAATTACAAAGAGCTTTAAATGTAATAATTCGGGCATCTCAAAGTGAATCATTTATAGAATATAAATTATTAATAAATAAAAGGGAGTTGCCTAAGAAAAGTCCGTTAAATAAATTCAAAGTATTTTTAGATGACCAAAATATCATGCGTGTCGGTGGTCGACTCCAAAATTCAAACTATCAGTATGATAAAAAGCATCCTATTCTTCTACATTCCAATCATCGGTTTACAGTGTTAGTATTTGAATATGAACATAAAAGGTTATTTCATGCTGCCCCTCAATTATTATTATCTTCTATTAGAGAAATATATTGGCCTATTAGAGGACGGAATTTAGCTCGAAAATGTTACTTACAATGTACGCGATGCTGTCGATTCCGAGGTGAAACAGTTACTCCCACTATGGGTTACTTACCACAGCAGCGACTTCTAGCTGGTTTTCCTTTTGAAAATATTGGTTTGGATTATGCAGGTCCAATCCAATCAGCAGTTCGACAAGGTCGAGGTACAAAATTAGTTAAAGTTTATATTGCTATATTTATTTGTTTTACAACAAAATCAATTCACCTCGAATTAGTAGGTGATTTATCTAGTAATACATTTATTTTAGCTTTAAAGAGGTTTATCTCACGTAGAGGAAAGCCGAAAAATATATATTCCGATAACGGCCGTTCATTTGTCGGTGCATACAATGACATTTCGAGCTTTCTTAAAGCAAGTTGTGATTCGGTAACTGAAGAGATGTCAAAGGAAGGTATAAACTTTGATTTTATCCCGGCATACTCCCCTCATTTTGCTGGTCTTGCGGAGGCTGGCGTAAAATCGACTAAACATCACTTAGCTAGAGTGTTGGGCCTTTGTAACCTTTCTTACGAAGAACTGTACACCACTTTAATCCAAATTGAAGCTATCTTAAACTCAAGACCACTGACGCCATTATCATCAAATCCCGATGATTTAACGCCATTGACGCCAGGACATTTTTAATTGGACGCCCTATGGTATCATTACCATCGCCAAACTACGAACATCGCCTTCTGAATTCCTTAACTCGCTTGCAACGAATAGAACAGCTGAGACAACATTTTTGGACTCGATGGAGCAAGGAATATATATCGGAACTTCAGATAAGAACCAAATGGAGGTCATGTAAAGGTTCGCTGAAACTCAACTCTTTGGTTCTTTTAAAAGAGGATAACTTGCCGCCACTAAAATGGAGAATGGGGAGAATCGTGGCTGTCCATCCCGGTCCAGATGGGATCGTCAGAGTTGCAGATGTCAAGACGTCCAACGGCGTAGTTCGAAGGTCATTTAGCAAAATTTGCCCATTACCCGACCTTTCTGAAGATAAAAATTCTGGTTGAAAGGGAATCTTTCAACGTCCGGGGGTATCTTGGCGCAAGCGCCTGTTAAAATTGTGAAGCAATTTAGTATATGGACGTTACGGAACGATTTAGATATAAGGCATTTTTTATTGTCATTTTTTATCTACCCTGTCAAAAAATATGTAACGAAAAAATATAAAAATTTTCATTGCGACTAAACTACGCCTTTTTTAATGTCTCCTCGTTAAATACTATCAAACTCCGCAACAATAATGTTAACAATAATAAATTAGTAAAAATACATCAAATTACATCTTCTTTAAAAGTAACTCTAATTACAATTATCTAAAGCATTTTTAATTAAATTTTTAAAATAATTTAGTGTGGTTACAAATAAGTCAACATTAGAAAAATATTTGTTATAATTCCTACAAGATCGGAATATAAAACTGTTTTGTGTGAATTTTGTTCTTGTAGTAGGTACATCAAATAGACACTGGTGACGAGAACTTAGTCTGGGACATTTAAAATTTATGTTGGATAAAAGGTAAGGGGAGTCAACTATATTCCTTATAACTTTAAATAAGAAAACCTGATCTCTCAATTCGCGTCTGTTAGCCAAAGGTGATAAATTATAGGAACAAGAATAGGAAGCACTTTGTTTTACTTTAAACTCAAGGTGTTTAACAAATTTATTTTGAACTTTCTCTAACTTGTCAGTGTAGATATTATATTGAGGATTCCAGATCACGGACCCATACTCGAGAATTGAGCGAACATAAGCATTATATAAAATAATTAAAGTTTCTAAGCCTCTGAAGTCTTTGCCAATCCTGAGTACAAATCCAAGCACTCGATAAGCTTTTGCAACAGCATGGTTGATATGTGCATTAAATGTGAGTTTACTGTCGAGATATATCCCCAGATCTCTCACCTCGGATACCCGTCTTAAACTTACACCATTTAAATGATAGCTGAATTCTATCGGTCTTCGTTTTCTCGAAAAAGACATTACATTGCATTTATCGATGTTCAGAAGTAACTGGTTATCACAGCAATATTGAAATAATCTATTGAGGTCATCTTGTAGATACAGACTGTCAGATTGTGATTCAACTTCGAGAAATATTTTCATATCATCAGCATACAAAAGTGTAGTCGATTGCTTGATGATGCTCTGGACATCGTTAATAAATAAATTGAATAGTAATGGTCCGAGGTGAGAGCCCTGAGGAACACCTGAGGAAATCGGAACAAATGAGGAGCAGTAACCTCTTACCGCAACCGCTTGACTACGATTTAATAAATAGGAAGAGAACCAACGATGCAGATCACCGTGTATACCAACCTCTTCCAATTTACGAATGAGAATGAAGTGTGAAATTTTATCGAAGGCTTTGGAGAAGTCGGTATACACAACGTCTACCTGGTATCCCCTGTCCATACTGGCCATGACGCGGTGGATTAATTCTGTCACATTACTTTCCGTAGATCTTTCATCAATAAAGCCATGCTGTTCATTAATAATTAAAGGTCTCAGCATAGGGTAGATGCTATCATATATTATTTTTTCAAAGAGTTTTGCTATTGTACAAAGCTTAGATATGGGCCTGTAATTTTGTACAACGTGTTTGTCACCAGACTTCAATATGGGAACAACATATGAGCGCTTCCACAATGTAGGCATTTCACCCGAATTTAAAGATTTGTTAAATAATAAATAAAGGGGTATAGCAAGAGTTTCAGAGCATTCTTTTAAAAATATAGGAGGCAAACCATCTGGCCCATAGCCTGTATTAATATCAAGCTTTTTAAGGTATTTCTTAACAGCTAGCAATGAAATGCTTATTGCTCCTATATTTAAACCATTAAAAGACAAAGCTTTTGGGTGACTGTTTGAACCTCCAGCATTCGACGTGGTGAAAACCGAACTGAAATACTCATTAAAGGTGTCGCATATATCTGTGCCTCCACTAACAGTCCTACTTCCGTAAGTTAGGGTATCGGGAATGCCATTTGTTGTCTGTTTTGACTTCACAAAACTCCAAAAAAACCTGCTGTTACCCTTAATTTTTCTTTCGGATGCAGTAATATAATCATCGTAACACGTGACTTGTGCTCTCTTTTGACGCTCACGTAGTATACTGAATGTATCGTAATCATATAACCTGCCATATGACTTCCATTTGCGATGATACTTAAGTTTTTCGGCTATGACTTTAATTAAAGATTTGGAATACCAAAATGGATATCTATTATCGTATTTAACGGTTTTTGTCGGGATTAAGTCTGTGTTTACAGAATTAATAGTATGATAAAATATAAGATTTTAAATTAACATGGTTATTTTTATTACTAACAGTATCTAAAACGGGATATTTACCATGTTTTTTATTTTTATTTGGTGGAGCTCGATATTTCGACATTATCTACGAATGTCTTGTTCACGAGACTCCACCAAATAAAAATAAAAAACATGGTAAATATCCCGTTTTAGATACTGTTAGTAATGATAAAATATATGCACTGAAGAAGATATATCAGTGTCATTTAATAAGTCTAACCAATCAATGCTTTCTAAAACCTTGTTAATAGTTTCATAATCCGCTTGTCTAAATAAGCGTATAACGCGATTGGCACTACGAAGTATCTTCGATGTGATAACATCAATACTTACACTCAAAGCAGGATGATAATTATCTTCAGCTACTAACGGAGAAATTTTAGATATTTGACACTTACTATTTCTAATAATTAAATCGAGATACCTGTCATCCTTATTAGGAACGCAGTTAAATTGTTTAAGATTATTAAAATTAAGAAAATTATATAAAGCACCGATAAATATATCGTCATCATAGCAGTTTGATAATTTCATAAAAAATCCTTCATGAACCCAAGACGCTGTAGAAACATTAAAATCGCCAACAATCAGGATTATATCATTAGGATTTGATAGAAGGTCTTTGGAAATCAATTCAAAATATTCACACAAAGCTGCATAATGGTTTTTACCATGAGATGCATAACAACAGTGTATATGAAGTAATGCAGAGGATGGCTCCAAAGACAGAGGCATAGAAACCCCAACTACATCTGCCGCGGAATTTAGCATAGAGAGAGAGGCGGTTGATCTTATTAATAGGTGAGATTTTACAGCAATTAAAACACCACCACCCATTTTACTACCATGCGCAATGTAGTCTCTATCGCTTCTATATACGCTGTAGCGCGAGTCGAAAAATTCCTCATTAAAAATATCACCATGAAGCCAGGTTTCACTAAGACAGATAATGTCATAATCTTCCTGTATTAAGTTCCTAAAAAAAAACATTGGTTTTAGTTCGCAATCCACGAACGTTTTGGTAAAATATATTAAGATTCATATTGATCGTAGTAAAATATTATAACACATAAAAATATAAAAATCACAGTTTAAGATTAAAATCATAAGCCCCCAAAAGAATTCATTAAAATGTCCAAAAATAAATTCAACATCGAATAACAAAGTCCACCAGTGTATGCTCGATTGGATAAAAAAATAATATAGTAAACAAACACAAACCTTATTATAAAATAGTAAATACAAATAAATATCACCGTCTCGATCAACATGCAAATAAATTATAATAAAAATTATCTTAATTAGGCACTTATGCATTAATAAAATAACACTTAAACAATTTTTTTTAAATCATTACAGTCGGTAAAATACAATACAGAGCTAGAGTCATTTCGCCGCGCCATTATAGAACAGTTCTTAACCCACACGAATCTGTATCCCTTTTCTTTAGCCGCTTTTTTCACTGATTGCAGGAGCGCTTTATTGGCACTTGTTAAGTGATCATTGAAATAAATATAGTTATTATTAGAAGTAAATCCAATATCACAGCCTTTTAGTTTTAATTTTCTTACTCTCGCTAAAAACTCATCTTTCTTCCAACGGCAAAGGAGCCTTATAATAACGGGCTTAATTTTTTTATGTTCTTTATTTTTGGTAGCTACTCTGGTTACGAAGTCAATATCCGTGTCACAGTTTCGTTTGAATTCAGCCTTATCCGCTATTTTTTGCACGAGGGAAATTAAGTTATCATCCTTTCTCTCCGGTAGACCATATATTTCAATATTAGATTTTCTTGCCCACTGCTCACGGTTATTATTTTCCTCAATATAGTATTAAATAAGTTCATAAAACCGCATGATAACCAGTTTGGATTCCGACCTGGATTATCCACGGAAAGTGCTATACTTTGTGTTAAGCATGCTGTCACATATTATACTAGGCGTAAGACTCCAGTTTATGCATGTTTTCTTGACATGTCGAAGGCATTTGATCTGGTTTCGTACGATATCTTATGGCGTAAAATTAACGAGATTGGCATACCTTCGGAACTGATCAATATCTTTAAATTTTGGTATGGGAATCAGGAAATAATGTCCGATGGGCAGGAGCATTGTCACGTCCATATGGGTTGGAGTGTGGGGTGAGGCAGGGGGGATTGAGCTCGCCAACGCTCTTTAACCTTTATGTGAACGATTTAATCGCCGAGCTTAGCAGCACCAGGATCGGCTGTTACATAGACGGTATTAGTGTCAATAACATAAGCTATGCCGATGACATGGTGCTGTTGAGTGCGTCTGTTTGTGGTCTTAGAAAACTGATGGCTAAATGTGAGGATTATGTGGGAAGTCAAGTCACTTAACTATAATGCAAAGAAAAGTGTAGTGATGGTTTTTGAGGCCGGAGGTAAAGTGCCAAGTAGTGTACCACCAGTAATGCTCAATGGTACAGCACTGCAAAGGGTTTCCCAATTTAAATATCTTGGCCATATATTGACTTCATACCTCAAAGACGACGCTGATATTGAAAGAGAACGGAGGGCGTTGTCAGTAAGAGCGAACATGCTGGCTCGCAGGTTTGCGCGCTGCTCGGACAGCGTCAAGGGCACGTTGTTCAGAGCATATTGTATGAATTTCTACACATGCAACCTGTGGGCCAAGTACACGCAAAAGTCGTACAACGCTATTCGTGTACAATATAACAATGCTTTCAGGGTGCTGATGGGGCTGCCCCGATTTTGTTGCGCATCAGGGATGTTCGCGGAGGCACACGTGGACTGTTTTTATACTACTATGCGTAAAAGATGTGGAGCCCTGGTGCGCAGAGTGCGGGACAGTACCAACAGCATCTTAAAACTAATCGCGGGCAGGCTGGACTGCACATATGTGGGTCACTGCTGCGCTATTTGTAATGGAATGACGCAGAGGTGACTCACATATCTAAAGATTCATATTTTTTAGATAGCCTTAGGTTAAGTACCCTAGTAGGTAGCCTAGTGGTAGTGCCACACTGCATACCTTTGGGTTGCAGCCGAATGGGCCGGCACGCCCGGGGAAGTACCACTCTCTCACTCAAAATCGGCGTAAAGTGGTAGCTATGCTACCGCGTTTCGTCCGGTATGTGAGAGTCCCGGAGACCCGATCCCCCTCCCCCCCAAAACATAATGGTTGTGCAGAATTTGGTTTCATTACCCCAGGAGGGTACCATCAGCGACTGCGGTGGAGAATCCCTCTCTGGGCATCCATGCTCAGGACGTACACCACCTGAGCAGGGATGCCCAGGCTGCCCTCCGAATTCTGGGGGGGGCAATTTTGCGCTCGCTACTGTTCGGGGCAAGCGGAGCAGGCATCATAAGGCAACCCCTACCACCCACACTGTGGACTTCTGCAACATAAGGGGACTCAACTCCAACTTGAACGCCGTTCACTTTCACCTTGAGACGGCGAAGCCGGCCTTGCTCTTTCTTACCGAGACGCAGATATCCTCGCCTGCCGATACGATATTTCTTTCTTACCCCGGGTACAAATTGGAACATTCCTTTGTACCACGAGCTGGGGTGTGCGTTTACGTCAGAGATGATATCTGCTCTCGACGCCTCGGCAGCCTTGAAGGGCAGGACCTATCGATTATCTGGCTCCGTGTAGACTGCGACGACCATCCGCGAATCTACGCGTGCCCTTATAGGTCCCATAGCGGTAATGCCGAAACCGACCGACTGGTTGAGCACGTCCAAGTGGCTACAGATTCCGTGCTGCAGCAGATCCCATCCGCAGAGATCGTAATTCTTGGCGATTTTAATGCCCACCATGCCGAATGGCTTGGATCACGCACTACCGATCATGCGGGTAGATCTGTTCTCGACTTCGCTTTAGCATACGATTTGACACAACTGGTCACCTCGCCAACGCGAATACCGGACGTGGAGGATCATATACCTTCCCTGTTGGATCTTCTGCTGACTTCCCATCCGGATGGCTACCAGGTTATCGTCGATCCCCCTCTGGGCTCGTCGGACCACTGTCTCGTCCGGAGTACAGTGCCGGTGGCGCGGTACTCACGACCTCGTTTCGTGGGCTGCCGCCGAGTGTGGCACTACAAGTCAGCAGATTAGGATGGAATGCGGTCCTTCTTTGCATCCTACCCATGGGGGCAGGTTTGTTTCTCGCCGGATGATCCGAGCGTTGTTGCTGACTCTGTCGCCGATGTGGTACTTCAGGGTATGGAACTGTTCATTCCGTATTCTGCGGTCCCCATCGGTGGCAAGTCCCAGCCCTGGTTTGGTCGTTTCTGCAAAACGGCTTCACGCCGAAAATGGGAACGCTACCAAGACTGGGCTAACGCATCTGCGTCTCGTGATGTAAACACCAGCGCATTCAGAAAGGAATATAACTCTGCCTCTAGGTCCTTCAAAAACGTGATTGCTAAGGCGAAGACGGAGTACATTGGCGAGAGACTGGTGCGCCGCCCTTCAGGAACACGTGCGTTCTGGTCTCTTGCTAAGGCTGTCTTAGGGAATTTTTGTCAGCCCTCTTTTCCATCTTTGCACAGAGACGGTGAGTCATTGGCCCATACCGCGAAGGAGAAAGCTGATCTTTTAGGCTCTCTCTTCGCGGCGAACTCGACTCTAGATGACCGAGGAAAGTCACCACCAACAATCCCGCGGTGTGATACCACGATGCCGGAGGTTACATTCCGGCAAAGTGCAGTTCGTAAAACACTTCTTTCCTTGGATATTCATAAGTCGAGTGGACCCGATGGCATTCCTCCAATCGTGCTACGGACTTGTGCTCCCGAGTTGGCACCGGTCTTAACGCGTCTTTTCCGGCAATCCTATGCATTCGGTGTCGTCCCGAACTCCTGGAAGACTGCTTTGGTGCATCCGATCCCTAAAAAGGGCAACCGCTCAGACCCGTCCAATTATAGGCCTATAGCCATCCCCTCCTTGTTCTCCAAGGTAATGGAGTCCATTATTAACTGCCAGCTCCTGCGGTACCTAGAGGAGTACCAGCTGATTAGCGACCGCCAGTACGGTTTCCGTCGGGGACGCTCAGCCGGTGATCTTCTAGTTTACCTGACTCATAAATGGGCGGAAGCAGTTGAGAGCAAGGGGGAGGCATTAGCAGCCAGTCTGGACATAGCGAAGGCCTTCGATCGCGTGTGGCACAAAGCGCTTCTTTCGAAGCTTCCTTCCTATGGGCTTCCCGGGAAATTATGCAACTGGATTACCAGTTTTTTGGCAGATCGGAGCATCAAGGTCGTTGTCGACGGTGCATGCTCCGACTTAAAATTCGTCAATGCTGGTGTTCCATAAGGCTGCGTTCTTTCACCCACTCTGTTTCTTCTGCATATCAATGACATGTTGCAAATCAGTAACATTCACTGCTATGCAGACGACAGCACCGTAGACACCTCATACACCGGCCGTGTTAATATTTCTCGGGAAAACGTCGAAGAAAACCGGAACAAACTTGTTTCTGAAATCGAGTCTTCGTTAAACAAAGTCTCGAACTGGGGTCGGCTAAACCTAGTCCATTTCAACCCCAAAAAGACGCAAGTTTGCGCGTTAACTGCTAAAAAAACACCATTTGTCGTATCTCCACGATTCGAGAACATTCCGTTAGCCGCCACAGCTAGTATCGGAATACTTGGCGTCGATGTTTCGAGCCTCGTTCAGTTCCGCGGTCAATTGGAAGGCAAAGCCAAATTGGCATCAAAAATGCTCGGTGTGCTCAGCAAGGCAAGACAGTATTTCACGTCGGCTCATCGTCTAAGACTATACAAGGCGCAAATTCGGCCTCACATGGAATACTGCTCTCACCTCTGGGCGGGTGCTCCCCAGTACCAGCTCCTTCCATTTGACCAGTAGAGCGGCTCGAATTATCTACGATCAAGCGCTTTCCGATCTGCTTGATCCTTTGGCTTTGCGTAGAGATGTTGGATCGCTCTGCATCTTCTACAGAATGTATCACGGGGAATGTTCCGAGGAATTGTTCGGATTAATCCCGGCTGCTGAATTTCACCTTCGGACATCTCGTCAAAATTCCAAATATCACCCGCACCACCTAGATGTCCGAAAATCCACAACAGCGCGATTTTTAAGACATTTTCTGCCTCGCACAACCACTCTGTGGAACCAGCTTTTGTCGACGGTTTTTCCGAACCGATACGACTTGGGAACCTTCAAGAAAAGAGCGTACTCTTTCCTGAAAGGCCGGCAACGCACCTGCAAGCCCCCCGGTGTTGCAGATGTCCATGGGCGGTGGTAGTCACTTTCCATCAAGTGAGCCTCCTGCTCGTTTGCCACCTATGACATAAAAAAAAAAAAAAAACCAGAGTGCATTGAAACTATCTTCAAATCATCAGTCCTTGAATAGATCTAAGCACATTGATGTGCGTTATCATTATATTAAAGATGCTATAAAGGATAAAGTAATTCATGTGAAATATGTGTCAACTCTAGATATGCCTGCTGATCTCTTAACCAAAGGTTTATTATCAGCAAAGCATTATACATTTTTAGAAATGATAGGTCTTGTTCCTAATTGAAATTTAACTTTGTTAATTGTTACTTGAGTTACTACCCAGAAATATTTTGTTAAGTAGGGGTGTTATAATTATATATATCAAAATATTTCATTAAAGACAAGTAGCGCCTCCTCTGTTTTATTGATATATTGTATCTGTTAAATAAAACGTCAGTCGTTAACCGAAAGTACGTGTTTTAATAGTATCAGGGGAACCTTTTATAAAACATAATAATAATCAGCCTGTAAATTTCCCACTGCTGGGCTAAGGCCTCCTCTCCCGTTGAGGAGAAGGTATGGAGCATATTCCACCACGCTGCTCCAATGCGGGTTGGTGGAATACACATGTGGCAGAATTTCGTTGAAATTAGACACACGCAGGTTTCCTCACGATGTTTTCCTTCACCGCCGAGCACGAGATGAATTATAAACACAAATTAAGCACATGAAAATTCAGTGGTGCCTGCCTGGGTTTGAACCCGAAATCATCGGTTAAGATGCACGCGTTCGAACCACTGGGCCATCTCGGCACCTTTTATAAGACCAAGGTTTATTATAACAGGGGTATTGTAAATAAGAGCTTTAAAGGAGGTGGAAAAAAGAGGATTAGAAGGAAAAGTGGTAAGGGGATGAGAGAGGTTTGTATACTTGAGGAAACTGTTTAATAGGAATGAGGATTTCGGACTGTCTGGGTTGTAAAAGTGGGATAATTTGTTTAATCGGGCCAATAGAGGATGGGAAGATAGCTGTAACAATTTGATGATAAAGCGGTCACATAAGTATTGCCTCCTTATATGTAGAGGAGGGTCAACACACTCAACCTGCAGAGCATTAGTAGGAGTGGATTTCATCGCACCCAAGATTATGCGCAAACATTTAAACTGAATTTTGTTTAATTTTTCTGAAGCTGATTTGTTGAAGGGATCTAGAACAAACAGTCCATAGTCCAAATGACTACGAACTATTGCGTTATAGATCAGCTTAAATGTATAAGGGTGAGCTCCCCACCAAACTCCAGATACTACTCTAAGGGCATTAATTGATTTTTCACGTTTCTTGACTAAATGGTCAGAGTGTGAAATTCCGTTCAGTCGGTGATAGAGAATAATACCAAGAAATTTTGTTTTGTCCACAAAGTTACTGCGTTGACCCTCATAAAACAAATTAAAGGTAGGTATACGTCTTTTTTAGTAAATACCACTGCTTGACTTTTGTCTATCGACAGCGATAAGCCATAGTCAGAGAGCAATTGGGATAGGTAATGCAAAGCAGAGTTTAATCGAAATGTTAAATTTTCAATAGAGCTAGATCTATAATACAAAACAGTGTCATCAGCATACTGGAGTATGTTACAAAAATTGTTAACAGACAAATCGAGATCATGGGTGTATATGCTGTAAAGCAGAGGACTGAGTACTGAGCCTTGAGGAAGACCTTTCCAGACAAGTCTGGGGGGAAGTGACAGATGTTGGTGTCTAACCGTTATTGATCTGCAAGTTAACAGATTACATATGAGATGAACTGTCCTCGGTGGAATACTCAGCTGTTGCATTTTCTGCCTGAGCAACGGAAGAAGTACATTATTATATGCAGAAGATATATCTAGAAAGATTCCCACAAGGTACTCTCCTTTAGCAAAGGCAATTCGAATGTCTGTTATGAGTATGCTTAGATTATCAATGGTGCTCAACCCCTTCCGAAAGCCAAATTGAGAGGGAGCAAGTATATTTCTGCTTTCCATTAACCATTCTAGGCGGTTCTTCAACAGATGTTCAGTGATCTTTGCCAAAGTTGATGATAAAGCTATAGGTCTATATGAGTTGCAATCCGAAGGGTTCTTACCCGGTTTAAGGATCGGGATAACAATTTGTGTCTTCCAAGATTGCGGGACAATTCCTTTGATAAAAACCGAGTTAATTATGTTTAAAAAACATTTTTTCACTTTATCATTTAATTTAGAAATAAAAGAGTATGGAACGCCGTCATCCCGGGGAGTAGGATCAGATAAACCATTTAACGCACATTAAAGTTCGGAAAAAGAAAAGGGGGCATCCATTTCATCCAAAGTGGATGTGGATGCTGGCGTAGAATTTAGAAAACTGTCCTCATAAGATTAAAATTGTTAAGCCACTCAGAAGGAGTATTTGAGGAAGGGTCAACAGAATTAAGGCATCGGCGGAATTTTTTTAAGTTGGGACCAGACTACAGAGGAAGATGAACGAGGACTCAGGGATTCACAGAAATGAATCCAACTAACTTTTTTCTTTTTAGAAATTAATTGTTTAAATTTGGCGTCGATTTTCTGATACTTACAAAAGTTATCCAAAGACATACACAATGAGTATGATGCTTCAGCCTCTAGTTTCTGTTCAGATAATCGTTTGCATTCCTTATCCCACCAGGGGGTGGAAAGCAAATTATTTTTTGAGGTGTGTTTTTTAGGGAAGTGGAGATTAGCTGCAGTTAAAATACCATTACGGAAAAGATCAAAGCAAAGAATTACATTTCCATAGTCTTGTGAAACAAAAAGTCGTGTGTGTCGATCATGGAATCAACAGACTCAGCATATGCAGATCAGTTAACATTTTTTAATTTAAATTTTAATAAGGGATTTGGATTGATATGGGCAATGGATCGGTGATTTAAAGAAAGGAGGATAGGAAAGTGGTCACTGCCAAAAGAGGATGAGAGGACATTCCAGGACATTTGAGAAGCAAGGACTGGAGAAGTTAAGGATAAGTCTACAGCGGATTTTCGGTTTTGGTTAGGATATACTCTACGTGTTGGTGAGCCATTATTGAGGATGCAGAGGTTTGCATCATCAAATATGTCCATCAACAAGAGAGCAAATGTGTCACAGAAATGTGAACCCCAGGAGGTGTGATGGGCGTTAAAATCCCCCATGACTAGGATAGGACTAGGGAGAGAGGAAATGATGGCAGATATATCAGGAATTAAAGCTGGATTAGGATGAGGAATATACAGGGAAAGAAAAGAGATGTTAAGGGCTCTAACAGCAACAGCATTAATATGCTGGCTGGGAAGGGATAAAGGAATTTGTGAGAAGGAAAGGGAGTGCGGAACGAAAATGGCACTCCCAGCATAACCATCACTTTTGTCATCCCTCAAACAGGAGAAGCCTGGGACCCGGAATCGGGATCCAGGGATCAACCATGTTTCAGAGATGGCAATAATGACAGGTTTATGGAGGTTTATTGGAGAGAGGAGTTCATGTTTTTTAGGCCGGACGCTCTTGCAGTTCCATTGAAGGAAGCTGATTGGGGCCATTGTGAAGGATGGAGAATAACTGACATAAGTCTTGAGCAACGTTGGACGGTAAGGGGATATCGTTACATGTTGAGATAATACTAAGAAGTATCTTAGTTAGCATTTCTAAGAAGTTGGGATTGTTATTAAGAGGGTTAGGAGTGTTTTGGTTGAGAGCACAACCATTAGGAGCAGTAGAGGGACAATTACTAACGATCGATTGATGGGCCTGTTTATCATACCCTTTCCCAAGAGGTGATCTTGGGCGAGGAGTACTGATAACAGTCTTCCGATAGGACCTGGTAGTTGAAGGGATAGGTTGATTAGGGAGGATTGGAGAATATGTGGGAGGGGTAAACATTTCCTTTGTAATCTCTGCATAGGATCTACGTACAGGAGGAAACCGAGAGGATGCTTCAATGTATGAAATGTTGTCTTGAGACATAACAATTTTGATCGATTGTTGGCGAGAAAACTCTGGACAATCCTTGTCTGTTGTGAAATGGTTACCAGAGCAATGTAAGCAAGTGGCGTTATCCTTACTTACACTACAAGACTCACCTGTGTGTGATTTGGAGCACTTAAAACACCTAGGTTAAGATCGACACTGAGTTTTAATATGACCATAACGGCAGCAATTAAGGCATTGGATAGTGGGAAGTTTATAAGTTTCTACTGGAAGGGACGTATGGTAGGAATACACTTTTGAAGGAAGTATTTGACCTCTAAATGTAATTACAACAGATTGGGTAGGAACATGTAGTTACACTGTTAGCAATTGTTTTTCTGTTCAGGCGTCTTAATTTCATAACTTCACCACATCCAGTGGGAAGCTCAAGTGACATTGCCAGTTCTTCCATCGTCCAGTCCACGGGAATACCCTTAATCAATCCCATTCTAGTTACATTAAAAGTCGGTACAGTAGCTTTATACTTGCACATTTCAACAATAGGATTCACTAGAAAGGAGTTTGCTGCTTGGGCTGTTGCAAATTCAACTGAAATTTTGTTACGGCCTATGTTCTTAACACCATCGTTATTAATACTCTTAATTTTATGAGTGTGCAGGAATTGTCCGAATTTAATTGCCCGTATAGTAGTTCCTGAAGCTGGGTCAGATACTTCCCGGGACACATGAACGATGAAAGGACCCTTGTCATCGTCGGAATACATTTTAGGGCCTTCAGAGAAGGATGGATGAGTGTAAATCGTTTGTATTGAGGGATTTGCTGAATTAGGATTAATTATGGTTTTTTTAACATTGGAGTCGGAATTAATGGAATCATTACCGAGGCGTTTTCGGGAAACAGGTACAGAGGGAGGAGAAAGAGTATCGGGAACAGGCTCTATTGAGCCACCTGGATCAGGGGGTTCAGGAGGAGGATCAACCTCCATTATAAAACTTAGAAGCTAAAGAATATTAAAACACGTTAAATACTCACAAGATTTACAAATATTACTAACACCACTTAACCCAACTACCAACTAAAGCACTATTAACAATAAAATATACTACAAAACTAAACGAAAACACTTAAAATCTCTTAACACGTGTGTTAACCAACGCTAACGCAAGCGACTAGTTGCACAATAAAACTAATCTTATTTTGATGCACTGACAGTGATATATTCTGTCAGTGTAGCTACATCAAACGTAGACAGATAGTGTTAAGTTAGGTTTTGTATTATTTAACCTAGGAATATTTGCGTAAATTGATACAAATATTAATAATATATATAGTTGATAATTACTTTTGGGTTGGGTTTAGAATAATCCTCCACGATTTTGGGGGAACAAATTGTTGTATATGTTAGAGGATTGGTCCCTGATTACAATTGTTGTACACTCGCGTCCTGCGAAACTGCACCATTTTCGAGAAAATTAAGAAAAACTATCATAACCTATACACGCGGAAATATGTCAAATAGATCGTAATATCACTATAAGAACAAGATAAGTAACTATTTTGTTTAAGTTCGACAAGGATGCAATATACATAAGGTGCTTGTCATATGTCAAAACGCTAAATGAATGTGTCAAATATCACGAATATGTTTTGACATTATTCATATTTAAATATGTCGTTAGTTGTTTCTTCTTGACTCGCGTTATTCGAATGAGTGCTCATTTTGTTTGTTGTGATTGTTGAAGGCGCGAAGGGGGTGCAGCACCCGCCTACTGTAACAAAGCACAGGCACATCGTGCCTGTGCTTTGTTACGAAAGGCGAAGGTTCTTCACATCCCGTAGCGCCGAAGGCCACTGAGTTTCGAAATTGTTAATAAATAGCCTGATTTAAGGTTACAATTATAAGATTAGTTTTTGCCAATATCTCAGGAACGAAGCAAATTCGCATGATGGGAATGGTACCAGAGCATAGAGAGAATACTCATATCCTTCCCCACAGACTACCCCCTGCTCATGCAGCAGATTACTAAACCGCAACCTTACTTTTACAGTAGTTAGAATTATAATGCATTCCTATTGTAATATCCTTATTTTTAGGAAATTATGGCATGTGTCCTTTGTTTTTCTCATTTAATTCAATTTTTCGTTATGCCTAAATTAAGGATTTTTTTTTCTATGTTTTTTATATTTCGATTTGTCTTAGTAATCCAAACGATTTTGTCTATTTTGTTTTTTTTTTTGTTTTTTCTTTATAGTTTATATTTTTGATTATAATATTATGGTTTTGTGTGTATTCTAATTATTGTAACTGTCAGCTGGCAGGACAAAGCAGAAATGACTTGTAGTTACTTATAGTATTAGAAAAGTAGAGTAATTCATAATATCAGCATTATTTTAAATATTTGTTTTATATATTGTAAGAGGAAAAGGGGTATCTCAAAAACGAAGACTATATATATGACGTGACGACTGTTAGTAGGCCCATTTGATTGTCAACGTTCGTGCTAAGCGGATATACTCGTCATTGTCGGTGTTAGACTTGGAGGACACGTAAGCCACATTTCGTTTGCTTTAATTGTTTAAAATAAGTAATCGTTACGATATTTCGTATTATTTAAAATTTATTTTGTGCAATTGATATTCAATCTCTTAGGTTTAAGGTTAATTGTGTAAGTTGTTAAAATAATTAAAAATCATTAAATTGTATTTGATAAACAATTGTTTTTTTAAGTGATTTCCACTTCTGATTCTAACATCAGAAGTGGGATAAAGGACTTAAGTTCGCCCACTCAAAACAAAGACATCCATTCGTTAATATTTTCCATCTACCGTCATATAATTTTTTTTTTCTCTTTCTTTCTTGATTTAAACTTTTGTAACGATTACTTAATTTTGATTTAATTTTATTTATTTGCTTGTTGTTCGAAATGAGTAATAAAGAATCGCGTTGTTGTGATCAGCACCACACTCGAGGCAGGTCGCGTGATCCAGAGGAACATGCGTCTCAAACCAGGAGAAATACTAGGAGTAGGTCTCGTAATCCGTGCGATAGTGATACGCGACGTGGTTCGAGTGGTGACGTACTTGGAGCAAATAGTGGCTTGCGTGTAATTGATCGAGCAGATCCCCAGAATCGCGAGGTTTGCCGAGCGGCCGAGAAAACGTTAAGCTGCACGCGTAATGAGAATTGTTGTCGTTCGCGTGAACAGGTCAGCGCGATATTCACGTGATAGGTCTAGGACTCGTTCACGTAGTCGAGAATATATGAATGGGCGTCATGATAGGCCCCGATTGCCCGCGTACCGGACCTCACATAGGCGCGATTATCGGTCTCGTGAGGCTTCTCCTCAACCAACTGCTCCACACATATCTTGCCCATCGGATTCGGGGGCGCCGTACTCTGAGGCATCCACCTTCGCGCAAGCATTGATGCAAGCTACTAATTCGCAGCATTACTACGTATCGAACTTTGACCCGTCTATTCACAACATTGAGACGTGGTGCATGGAAGTGGATCGCGCCAGAGATGCGAATAAGTGGAACGATCACGAGTGTTTATCACGGGTAGCATCTTGATTAAAGGGAGACGCGAAAGTTTGGTTAAGCGAGTGGGTTACATCTGATAGGACATGGTCTAATTTCAAACGCGAATTTAAGAGCCTTTGTCCGAGTAAATTAGATTACGCGAATATCCTTTTCGAGGCCATGTGTACAACTTCCGACAAATACCCGACTTTCGCAGAGTATGCTCGTCGTACGTTGTTACGGTTGCGTATAGTCCCGGGGCTAAGTGACGAGTTAATGACCCTCATCGTTATACGCGGAATAGATAGTCCTCAGATTCGAGCGGCCGCTGCGAATGCGAATCTAACCCCGAGTAACATAGTTTCGTTTTTGTCCATCTATACTAAGCCGGTAGTCAATCGTAGCAGTGTAAGCTGATTTAACAAGAGGCGTATTCAGTCCAAACCTAGCTCTGACGGACCTAAATGCTATAATTGCAATCGACGGGTACATGTTAGTCGTAATTGCCGTCTCCCGAAAGCAGGAACACCTTCTAACACTCAGCCTTCTTCAGTTATTTCGTGTAAATTTTGTAAGAAACAGGGACATACTGAAACCGACTGCTTTGCAAAAGCACGATCGGAGTCGAGAAACACACAAAAGGTTAATCTTTGTTCCGCTCAATCCAGCTGCTCTCGGGCGCAGGACGTTGCTTCCGCCGTTATTGATGGGGACCTCTAGATGTACTGATCGATAGCGGCGCACTCAATGTGTCCCTCATTTCTTCGCGAGTTCTTAAATATGTTCGTTGCCAACCGATACCGAGACGTTGCATTCTGAAAGGCATTAGCGATAAGGAAATCGTTTCTGATTCTTACGTAACACTCACGGTCGAGTTCCCCAACATATCCATCGAGGCGGAGCTTGTAGTAGTCCCATCATCTTTTATGAACGCGTCGGTTATAATAGGTACCGATGTACTCAATCGGGACGGAATTACTTATATTCGGACAAAGGACAAGCAATACCTTATGCACACTAGCACCAATTACTCGGCATTACATTCGGTTCAGTTAGGTAATAAAATTGAAGTAAACTCACCTCTTAAGGGTGAAGATTTAACGAAGCTTATGTCACTTATCAACGAATTTTCGGAATATTTAATATCGGGTACTGCATCGACTACAGTACGAACAGGCGAGATGGAAATTAAGCTTAACAAGGACACGCCGATAGTATACCGACCATACAAGCTGTCATATCAAGAAAAACTTAAAGTTCGCGAAATTACCAATGATCTTTTAAATAAAGGCGTGATTAGGCGTTCCAAATCGGAATACGCGAGCCCGATAATTCTCGTAAAAAAGCGTGATGGTTCGGATCGACTCTGCGTGGATTATAGAGCCCTCAATCGTATAACAGTAAAGGATCGATATCCACTACCGCTCATAGATGATCACATCGATAGGTTGGGTAGTTACAGGCTATTTACGTGCTTAGACATGGCTACAGGCTTTCACCAAATACCGCTTAAAGAAGAGAGTATACACCTCACTGGTTTCGTAACACCGGAAGACCATTTCGAGTACCTCAAAATGCCGTATGGTCTTGCTAACTCACCTATCGTTTACCAACGTATTATTAATGATACTCTCCCCGAACACATTAATGAAGGTAACGTTCTCGTTTATGTTGATGATGTACTTTTATTAAGCAATACGGTACAGGAAGGGATCGATCTGTTAAGTAGAGTCTTAAAAACATTTACTTCCGCCGGGTTTTCGATAAATCTTAAAAAGTGCTCCTTTCTTGTAACGGAAGTCGAGTACTTGGGCAGAATAATCTGTCAAGGTCAGGTTAGACCGAGCCCACGAAAGGTAGAAGCGCTAGTTAATACTGACCCCCCGAGTAACGTAAGACAAGTTCGACAACTTCTAGGTTTGGCAGGTTATTTCAGACGCTACATCAAAAACTACGCTCAAAAAATTGCCCCCATTACTCGTTTAACTCGTAAGAACCTTTAGTTCAACTGGACTCCCGAATGTGAAGCTATTCGCTTAGACATTATTAAATTATTAACAAGCGAGCCCGTTCTTGCAATATTTAACCCTAGCTTTCCAACGGAGGTTCACACGGACGCCAGTATTATAGGATATGGGGCCATTCTCTTACAAATACATCCGGACTCTAGTAAACATGTCGTTTCGTACTTTAGCAAGTCTACGCAAGGAGCTGAGAGTAAATATCACTCCTATGAACTCGAAACTCTAGCAGTCGTAAAAGCATTGTTAGTGAGTCTTTGGCCCATAACGCGAAGGAGAAAGCTGATCTTTTAGGCTCTCTCTTCGCGGCGAACTCGACTCTGGATGACCAAGGAAAGTCACCACCAACAATGCCGCGTTGTGATATCACAATTAAATTCCGGCAAAGTGCAGTTCGTAAAGCACTTCTTTCCTTGGATATTCATAAGTCGAGTGGACCCGATGGCATCCCTCCAATCGTGCTACGGACTTATGCTCCCGAGTTGCCGCCGGTCTTAACGCGTTTTTTCCGGCAATCTTATGCATTCAGCGTCGTCCCGAACTCCTGGAAGACTGCTTTGGTGCATCCGATCCCTAAAAAAGGCAACCGCTTAGACCCGTCCAATTATGCGCCTATAGCCATCATCAATGTAATGGAGTCCATTGTAAACTGCCGGATCCTGCGGTACCTAGAAGAGTACCAGCTGATTATCGACCGCCAGTACGGCTTCCGTCGGGGTCGCTCAGCCGGTGATCTTCTAGTTTACCTTACTCATAGATGGGCGGAAGCAGTTGAGAGCAAGGGGGAGGCATTAGCAGCCAGTTTGGACATAGCGAAGGTCTTCGATCACGTGTGGCACAAAACGCTTCTTTCGAAGCTTCCTTCCTATGGGCTTCCCGGGAAATTATGCAATTGGATTACCAGCTTTTTGGCAGATCGGAGCATCAAGGTCGTTATCGACGGTGCATGCTCCGACCAAAAATTCGTCAATGCTAGTGTTCCACAAGGCTGAGTTTTATCATACACTCCACCCACTCTGTTTCTTCTGCATATCAATGACTTGTTGCAAATCAGTAACATTCACTGCTATGCAGACGACATTACGGTAAACATCTCATACACCGGCCCTGCTAATATTTCTCGGGAAAACGTCGAAGAAAACCGGAACAAACTGGTGTCTGAAATCGAGTCTTCGTTAAACAAAGTCTCGAACTGGGGCCGGCTAAACCTAGTCCACTTCAACCCCAAAAAGACGTAAGTTTGCACGTTAATCGCCAAAAAACACCATTCGTCGTATCTCCACGATTTGAGAACATTCCGATAGCCGCCACAGCTAGTATCGGAATACTTGGCGTTGATATTTCGAGCCTCGTTCAGTTCCGCGGTCAATTGGAAGGCAAAGCCAAATTGGCATCAAAAAAGCTCGGTTTGCTCCTCAGCAAGGCAAGACAGTATTTCACGTCGGCACATCGTCTAAGACTATACAAGGCGCAAATTCGGCCTCACATGGAATACTGCTCTCACCTCTGGGCGGGTGCTCCCCAGTACCAGCTCCTTCCATTTGACCGTATCCAACGTAGAGCAGCGGGAATTATCGACGATCAAGCCCTTTCTGATCTGCTGGATCCTTTAGCTCTGCGTAGAGATGTTGGATCACTCTGCAACTTCTACCAAATCTTCCACGGGGAATGTTCCGAGGAATTGTTTGGATTAATCCCGGCAGCTGAATTTCACCTTCGGACATCTCGTCAAAATTCTAAATTTCACCCGCATCACCTAGATGTCCGAAAATCCACAACAGCGCGATTCTTAAGGCATTTTCTGCCTCGCACAACCACTCTGTGGAACCAGATTTCGCCGGCGGTTTTTCCGAACCGATACGACTTGGGAACCTTCAAGAAAAGAGCGTACTCCTTCCTAAAAGGCCGGCAACGCACTTGCAACCCTCTGGTGTTGCAGATGTTCATGGGCGTTGATAATCACTTTCCATCAGGTGAGCCTCCTGTTCGTTTGCCCCCTATAACATAAAAAAAAAATCTAGGTATTGTTCTTACGACTTAGAAACCTTGGCGATTTTTATAAAGAACTTTCGCATTTATCTATTAGGAATTGATTTTACCATAGTTACAGAATTTAATGCCATCAAACGAACTATGAATATATTATAATTTCATGCAATATTTTCAATTTGACATTGTTTATAAAAAAGGAAAATTTGTAGGTCATGTTAACTATGTTAGCCGAAACCCTGTCGTTAATGTTGTTCCATCACAACCTCTAATTAGTGTACTTAAGGACCCTGATAGACCGCCGTCATGGTCAGAATTAGCTCAACAAAATAATAATGAAACTCAATTTATTCATTCATTCATTCATTTATTCTTTCATTCATTCATTCATTCATTCATTCATTCATTCATTCATTCATTCATTTATTTATTTATTTAAATGCTTTATTGACCACCATAAATTTAATGGGACAAAAGGCGGGCTTAGTTAATTAATTTTTAATTAAATTAATTAAAAATTAATTAACAATATATAACAATATATGCACATACTTATATAAAACTACATAAAAAAAACATATACATATAGTATCTACAAAATAAATAGATTATTATATTTACCATCCTTATTTTGCTTGACTTTAGCAATGCTTTTAACTCAGTTGACTTTGATGTATTGCTTGGTATCCTTCGCTCACTTAACATTGCTCTGCCTGTGATTGATTGGTTCCAATCTTACCTTCGTGGTCGTCGGCAGATGGTAAAGTCTGATGAGGCTTCCTCGGACTGGGCTGATCTATCTGCTGGTGTTCCGCAAGGCGGCGTACTTTCTCCTCTTCTGTTTTCAATTTTCATTAACGAAATTTCCAAAGTTATTTCTTCTCATTACCATCTCTATGCAGACGATTTACAACTTTACAAGCACACCACCTTGTCAAATCTATATTCCGCCATACTTGACGTTAATTATGATCTCGACAGAATTAAGAACTGGGCGGAATCTTTTGGGCTTATTGTTAATCCCTTGAAGTCAAAGGTTATGATAATAGGTAGCACACAATTACGTAACAAAATTAACTGGGACATTGTACCATCAATTGTCTATGATGGAATTCAAATTGATTATAGTGAGCAAGTAACTAGTTTAGGGTTAATCATAGACTGTAATTTATCGTGGAGAACTCAGGTTAACGAAGTCAGTAAACGTGTCCACTACTCTCTGCATTCTTTAAAACGCTTGCAGAATTTTCTTCCTTTCCAAACTAAAATTTTACTTGCACAATCCCTCCTTCTTCCTATCCTAGACTATGGTGATGTTTGCTATCTTGATGCGAATGAAGAGCTACTTGACAAACTAGATAGACTTCAAAATTTGTGCATTCGTTTCATTTACGGTCTGCGCAAATTTGATCATATTTCTCAATTTCGACGTCAGTTAAAGTGGCTCCCTATCCGTCTTCGCCGGAACTTGCACATATTAACGCTTCTTTTTAATATATTAAACCATGGTAGCCCTGATTACCTACATGAGCGTTTTCTGTTTTGTCCTCCTCGTGAAAGACCAGTACGCGCATGTGTGGCATCGAAAACACTAGAGGTACCTTTTTTTAATACCACGTTCTACGGTAACTCCTTTACTGTTGTTGCCGCTCGTCTCTGGAACTCTCTTCCGGATGATATTTTCCACAATAACGTTACCATAAGATCTTTTAAAAACAGAGTAAAGCAGCACTTCCTTTCTACTTAAGTTAATTTTATTATATATGTATTTTATATGTATGTAGTTGTATGTATGTATATTATAAATATGTATTAATTTATGTATTATTTGTATTAAGTATATAATATAATTAATTATAGTTAAAAGTCTATGTATTTCTTATAAAATGATACTTGATATTGTACCTACACCATAATTATAATTTACAAATAATCTCCAACAGAATCAGGGTTTCTGGAAGAGATCTCTTGTTAGAGATAAGTTATCCTTTGTACACGTCTTTTGTCTATGTAATTGTCTATATATTTGTTGGTACATAAATAAATAAATAAATAAATAAATAAATAAATAAATAAATAAATAAATAAATAAATAAATAAATAAATAATGTAACGGGACCCGCCTTCAAGTAAAATTCCTTCGCAATAACGTGATCGTTGCAACAGTTTTGAATGGTCCGGCAGTTGGTCAAACAGTGCTTATACCTCGCATCCCAATGATTCCAAATGATTTACCTTTTAATTTTAAAAGAATTCAATTTCCCATTAAGTTATCTTTTGCCGAAACCATTAATAAATCACAGGGCCAAACATTTAAACACGTAGGAATCGATTTACGTCAAGACTGCTTTTCACACGGCCAACTATATGTCGCGTTGTCAAGATCGGGTTGCGGGCAAAATCAGTATGTTCTTCTACCACAAGAAAATAAAACTAAAAATATAATCTACGCTGAAGTACTGTAAAACATATTATTAAATCTTATTGACGATTATAATAACAAAAACCAACGTGAGCAATCAAACGATAATCATGATAGTGTTTCCGACAACTACGCGAACGAAGTCGCGGGCACAGCTAGTATATAATATAACAATAGTTAATTTAATTATAAATAAGTGCATAACAGAAATCATAAGAGCTAGGGGCTTTCTGACAATATGTGCTCACGTAGACGAGTTTTAAAAGTAAATTTTGAGGTAGCTTTTCTAATATGTTCGGGTACTTTGTACCATAATCGGACAACTTGAACGGAGTAGGAATTAGAGACGAAACCGGAAGTGTGAGTAGGGACAGAAAGAAGGTAAGAATCCTTAGAGCGTAGTTGACGATTGTGGTTATCACAAAGAAACTAGAATTTGCCTTTCACATAATCGGGAGAGAGAGGATCAAAGAGAATAGAGAAAAGAGATGAAAGTAATCGGAAGTCTCTACGTTGTCGAATTGTAAACCATTTTAGTTTATCACGATACTGAGAGATATGATCGAACTTACGAAGACAGAAAATGAAACGCAAAGAGTTATTTAAGAGACGATCAAGTTTATCCAGTTGATTTTCGTTGAGATCGTAATAACATACGTCTGCATAATCAATTATGGGAAAGACCAAAGCGTGCACAAGTATAATCTTAGTCTTGATGGGAAGGAAATTTCGAAGTCGATTCAGACACCTTAACGGGGCTGTAACTGAGCGACTAATATCAGAGATATGCACAGACCAACTGAATGTGGAATCAATATGAAGACCAAGGTCTTTTACATGATTGCGGTAAGGAATATTGATATCATTGAACAAAACGGGCGGTAAAGACGTTAAGCTCAGATTGGTGATAAGGCGAGAGCTCCCAATAACGATTGCCTGATATTTTGATGGATTAACCTTTATACCGAACTTTTGAGACCAAGTATTTACACTAGCTAGGTTATTATTAATAGTAGCAATAGCATCATTTATGTTATCCAACTTGGTTTGACAGTAGAGCTGCAAGTCGTCGGTGTAAAAATGATAAGAACAGTTGATGTAAGTTGTGAGGAGATTTATAAACAGAGAGAAAATAAGAGGAGATAAAATGCCACATTGTGGTACGCCAGTATGAAGGTCAAACCAATCGGAGAGCGATTGATGCAATCTAACTGCTTGCTGGCGGCCGCGAAGATATGATGAGAACCACTCCAAAACTGGCGAAAACTTGAGATGCTCGAGTATAGCAAGGACAATATCGTGGTCAACCATGTTAAAAGCATTAGGGAAATCGATTAAGACTAAAATGGTGACCATTCTATTCTCCATACCATTCCGAACATCCTCTGTGACCTTCAGAAGAGCCGTAGTAGTACTATGACCGGGCCGAAAACCCGACTGAAATGAACTAAGGATATTGTACTATAAACGAAGGAGGTCACTTGTTTGAAAACTGTATGTTCAAGAATTTTGGACATAAAGGGCAGGATCGCGATAGGTCTAAAGTCAGCTAACAGGCTAGGGTTAGAGACTTTAGGAAGAGGAATGACAAAAGCCTTGCGCCAATTTATAGGGAACATCCCGGATGACATGGAAAAGTTAACAATCTGAGTGATAGCGGGCAGTACTTTATTTACTAGATGTAATCATCAGACGATTGATACCATCAAAACCAGTATTATGCCATAATACTGCCATAATAGGGTGATCGTTATAATTTAAAAGCACTGAATTCTAGGCGTACTTACAAATACGCACATGATAGACTTCGAAAAATGCCAGAAAATCGGAGCATAACCGATGAAATTGATGTAGAAGCAGATAGTTGTGATGATAAGGAAACTTAAGTTTACATGATGATCGGACCGTACCAGAGGTTGTCGTGTAGCCGTAGCTCGGTAGAAATCGGTGTCTACTATTAGTAGTCCGTGAGTACGCGGTAGGCAGGCAACTCTGGCGGAGGTCGGGTTTCAGTGGAAACCGTAGAGACAAACCCGTGGGGGTTGTGTAAGAAAGATGAGTAACTGGAGGTTACTGGGCTATGCGTAGCCATAGATCTCATGTAGAACTTAATGTGTTTAGATGCTTTGATTAGAGATTGTGTGTGTGTGATTAGAGAAGACACAATAAAGGAGTCGGTTCTGCTTTGAATTTCCATGTTATTATTTGAGATGTTAGAATAATAAAGTTTTTTTTTTTTGTAATCAATTTTGTTTTTGATTTCAAACGGCCGCTATAGTTGAGGACACGAGCTATGTGATACTGTGTGTTGGACATTATTTCAGAGTAACACACGAGGACGTGTGTGACTTGTAGGATGGCCGTGTCGGAGATGTCAATAATACAGAAGCTTATTTGACAAGCCGCAAGCGTTGTCAGTATTATATAACGCTTCGACGGAGTCTAGATGGGTCGGTACGAGTCGGCGACACGACACTTCAGTGCTAGCCGCCGTACAGACAACACGTCTAGGAACTGTCTTACGACTCGTAGTTATTATTGTGTTTAATAGTTTGTTTAAGTGTTTGGAAGTAAAACGTTTGAGTGATTACGGAACTAATATTATTTACCCGTACCCACATTACGCCCACACATAATGTCTGATGGTGAGGACTTCCACTCTGATCAACCTCCCATTCCGTCAAATATATGTTTTTTTACTTCTAGGTTTGTTAAGGTGCCACAGGGTTTTTTGAAATTAATTTCCCTTTCTTGTAGCCACGTCGGACCGTTCCACCACAGTTTATGCTTTTTTAATTCAGGTAAAGTTATTCCCCTTGAGGCAACATCAGCAGGATTTTCATCAGAATTCACGTGAAACCATTTGTTTCCAATATTATCCAGTATAGTAGTAATCACTCGGTTTCGTGCGAAAGTTTGCCATCTAGCAGGATCACCTTGTAGCCACGACAAAACTATGGTTGAATCGGCCCAGGAAAATATTTGACTGACAGGTATACGTGTTGCGATACTTATTTGTTTCAGTATTTTTGAAAGTAGGACAGCGCCACAAAGTTCCAGTCGTGGTAGTGAGTTTTGTTTGACTGGTGCAACACGAGTTTTCGCTACAAATAGTGTAACTTTATATTGTCCATATTCAGAGGGGACTCTCAGGTAGACAACTGTCGCATATGCATTTATAGATGAATCACAGTAACTATGTATAGATACATCACTTATATTAACCTTAGTAGTACTTAAGCATCTTTTTATCTTTATATCTTTTAAATGTTTAAAACTTTCTCTTAAATCTAACCATTCTTTTCTTATTTCAGGACCAACATCGTCATCCCATTTCACAAGTGTGAGCCACAATTTTTGGATACTTATTTTTGCAGATATCATCAAAGGGGTTAACCATCGTAACGGATCAAACTGTTAATCAGATAATATTGTTCTTTTAGATATGACTTTAGGTACAGTAGGTAGATTTAGTTTATATTGAAATGTATCTTTACTTGTATCCCAATACCTACCTACTGTTCTTATTATTTTATTAGCTATATCTATTTTTATTAATGTATTTTTATCTTCATTAGAGATTTTTTTCATAACATCTTTATTATTTGATGACCATTTCTGTAGTTTGAATCCTCCCTTCTCCAAAATATCACAAATACTCTCAGCCACTCGTATTGCTTCTTCAACATTATCTTGACCTGACATTAAATCATCCATGAAAAAATCTTGCTTAATTGTTTCAGCTGCAATTGGGTGGTTTGAACCTTCGTCTTCTGCTAATTGTTGTAGTGTTTTTACTTCTAAGTACGGAGCAGATGCTGTACCGAACGTAACTCTTAATAAACGACAATCCTTGATTTTGTCGGTATAATTTTTTCGCCAAAGAAGTCTTTAATAATCTAAATCTTCCTTACTGACCAATATTTGGCGATACATTTTTATGTCAGCCACAAATGCAATTTTATTTAGTCTCCACCTCAATACCAGCGATCTCATATCATCCTGAAGCTGTGGTCCAACTAATAATTCATTATTTAAAGATATATTATTATTTCCAGCTGAAGAAGCATCGAAAACTACTCTAACTATTGTTGTTTCACTTGTCTCTTTTATAACGGCATGACGCGGTAAATTAACTGAGTGTTTGTATATTTCAGTTTCCGGCATTTCTTCCATATGATTAAGTTTTAAATATTCTTCAATAATCTTTGAATGAATTCTTGTTTTAATTCAATATCTGTTTTGAATCGTTTTTCTAACTGTTTTAGCCTCCTTGCTGCGATGTCTCTTATATTTCCCTTCAATGATTTAGGGTTCTCTGTCTTGAATGGTAGTTTCTCGCATTTTTCTTCATCACTAGTTAGTTTCTTCTGAACATCTGGCTCTAATTCCCACAAAGGTTGCAGCATGTCATCGATATTAATACTATGGTGCATTACAATTACATTATCTAAAGATTCCTTCTCATTCTCCATAGTTCCAAAGAGAATCCATCCTAAACTTGTGTTTTGGGCGCAGGGCGAACCTGCAGGCCCTCTAATTATATCATTTTTCAGAATGTTGGCGTACTCCTCGACATGTCGACTCGACTTGATTGATCGAAGTTTGGATCAGCGAGTTCAAGTCCCCTTAAATACGGCCAGTTACGTAAGGAATTAATCGTCCAAGATGGTTAGTTGAGTAGTCAGTCTCGTGTTGATGATGTACGCGTCAATTACAAGCTTATAATTCCTATCATAACTTGAAAGGATCGCTAAACTAACTTTGTAATTAACTGATGTATTCGTTGACCCAACCCCGGTAATCGTTCCTTTAATAGGCATTCGTTTCAAAGTTAACAATTGTGAAGCGCGTTCACTAATAAAATTAGCTTGAGAACCCTGATCAATTAAAGCACGCAATATTGTCGTATGTCCATATTCATCTCTTACAGATACCAGTGCGGTCGCAAGCAATGCTGTGGATCTCCTTGTCAGTAAATGCGAGGATATTGTAATATCTGCATAAGGATCAGATTCGTGTTTTTCGCGTTCATTTTCATCCTGACTGTGATGTGTTTATACTACGTCTGCCTGTTTTACATTTTTTTGTTCATGTAGTAAAGTGTGATGACGACGATTACATAATCTACAAGTTGTACGAAGGCGACACTTGAAGATGGTATGCCCAGGATTTAAGTAATTATAACATCTTTTTTTGTTTCTTGCCAAGTCATTTCTGGCTTCTGTTTACCTATTCCTGAACTCCTCACAATTGTACAATGCGTGTTCTTGTTTACACAAAATACAACATTTAAATGATAATGGCAATACGGACATAACATGATAATTTTTCTCTCGAACAATTCTAACCTCTCTTGCGGAAGATGTCGCAGGCATGATCAACTCCAACGTCCGGAATTTTGATTCTAGAAATCTTTTTAAATCGTTCCAGGTAGGTAAAATATTTGAATCTTGATTATACGTATATTTCTCCGAGGTTCTATGTGTTTCAGGGTCTAACCGTTGCACAACTAAATAAATTGTCATCGGATCCCACGTATCAATTGATATATGTAGATTTTGAAGACTATTCAAACATTCAGTCGTAACATCTAATAAACTCGTTAATCTGGTTCGCTGTTTGGACATTACATTTTCGTTGATTAAACATTTTTTTTTAAAAAGGAGTTAATTATAATTTTCTTATTTCCGTAACGATTTTTTTAGTATATTCCAAGCTTGATCATTATTATTTTCCGTTATATTTATATATTTTAACAAGCCTTCTGCTTCACCGGATAGACATGCTTTCAAATAATGTAACTTCTGAACCTTGCTTAATGTTAAATTATTCTCCATCAAAGAAGAAAACAAATCGTGGAAAGTGGGCCAATTTTCATACGCACCCGTAAACGTAGGTAACTGAATAGTAGGTAATTTTACTTGAGGTAGTGAGGAGTAATGATTCATTAATTTCACTCGAATAACCAACTTGCTGTTTTGAGTTTAACATGTCCCGTAGATCACATTGCATACAAACATATAAATCTACAATTATATAAAAATCTTCGTTCACAAAATATGAAATCTCCATTCGTTTATCCTTAGGAGTGCATTTAATCAATTCCTGGTGTGTTTCTTTAAATGACTTCCAATATTCCTCGCTACACTTTATTCTTCCTCCAGTATAACCCTTAGTTAAGCATTGTTTCGGACATTTCTTGAGATTATTCTGTGTCTTCTGTAATGAACAAGCATTTTCTTCTAAAATATAAAGTAATTGTTGAGTTGTAACACTCATCTTCAATAAGCTTCTTTTTTAATACTTCACTAATAAAGTTTAAAATCGCAATTCATGTATTTTTTCTTAATAAAGTTGTTTACTAGTTAAAACGCACCTTTTTTCTAAGGAATCGCTAAGACAAAGGGTTCCGACGAGACAGTGATTCTTATCTTGATTGTTGCAAACCGGCTCGATAATCTACCATATGTTCAAAATAATAGGGTTTAATTTGCTAGGTTGATTTCTCGTCAATGAAAACACGTGTGCCTTCGATAAATGTTTATTACGGAGTAAACATGCAACATAATACATTTAACTAATATACTTTTCTAAATCCAACAACCCCCTAACTTGAACATAATAGCAGCTAAAATCATAGAACCCGAAATAGGAGCTTCCACATGAGCTTTAGGTAATCATAAATGAGTAAAATATATAGGTATTTTATCTAAAAAAGCTATTACTATTCTAAAATATAATAATATTAAATTAAAATCATAAAACTTTAAGAAATATGTTATTATAGTGTTTATTTAAAAAAAAAAGAAAAAAAATTACCTTCTAATAAAGGTAAAGATACAAATAATGTATCTATAATATAAAAATGAATCGCAAAATGTGTTGCTAAGCGCATAGCTCAACAACGCCTGGACCAATTTGGCCAATTATTTTTTTAAAATGTTCGTTGAGGTTCAAGCATGGTTTTTACGGCGAGAAAAATTCGAATAACTGCCGAAAAAACCCTAAAAACAGCCCTTTTCTTTTTCTCATACAAACGTTTTCTAATTAAAACGTAGAGTCAATTTGAGCTTTATTGCTATTGTATTGTATTAAATTACAAGCACTCACTGATGTTTAAGTGATGTAGGTATGTTCCTTACGTCAAAGAATCAATTTGCACTTTATTACCGCCATACAAAGTTCAAATTCAATCATATCTATCAAAACAGTGTGCGTGTGTGCGTTGAAGCACAGAATACATCGTTGGAGGATTTAATGTCGCATTCCGAAACTCAACATAAGTGATATCACCGACCAAATTGAATAGTTCAATTTGGTCGGCTTCGCGATATTATTTCTTTTGTTTTACTTTAAAATGCATCAGTTTTCACGTCAATACATCAGTCAAACACAAACCGCGTTACCAAAAGTGTTTTAATATTTTAAATACATAAAACATTGGTACGGCTTGAAGGATTTAACTCCAAGTCAATTCAATTCAATTCTTAGTTTTGCCGACAGGGCACAGATTATTTTGCCAATGTCACGTAGCATGGAGAAGACACGAAAGATATTGATTGGTACGGTTGAGGAAACAAACTCAATTACATTTTAAAGACTAGCATAGTAGTAGCAATTTCCTTGTTAATCCTTAACCTAGAACAACACAGACATTAAGGGTTAATAATAAGGTAAATTAAAAATAACTGTTAGTACTCTAAACTATATATTATACTAAAATCTAACACTAAATTGGACTATTCACAACTTAATTTTATTACATTTAATATATTTATATAAAAAAGAGCAAAATGGACTAAACACAAACGTCAACAAACATTCAACATTTATAGGGCGAGGGACTTTAGGAGGGAGAATGTCGTAAATGGGATGAAGAAGTTTAGGGCAAAGGAACAGGATACGGGTTGCAGAATCTTCGTCTAGGCCACATTCACAAGGCGAGTGATCTCGAACTCTTATCTTTGCTAGGTGGGTAGGTGTGCATGAATGGCCGAGGCGTAACCGACAAATAGTGGAAGTGACCCAACGGTCAGCGTGCCTGTGAAATGAAAGTCAAGGTCGCCTCGGAATTTCAGGTTGTAACGCCGAATAATACTTACCCTTAACCGATTTTGATGAAATCCAAAAAGAGTTCCAGGATTTATCCATTCGAGCTTTCGCAAGAGTGAGCAAGTCTCTAGCGGAATTGACAAAATGCTCGGATGAATCAGATTGTATAGTAATCTTTGTATATGTGACTCCAAGTCATTACAAATTTAAAAAAAGTTGAAACAACAACAAACTGTCAATGTCGATTTGCCGGTGTACAAGTGTTGTTTTTCTTGGATTTTCGGTTACCTACTCTACTGAGTTTGCCTTTGTCAACTGATACACGAAACAAATTCGTGTATCGTGTTCTGTACAGAGTGTTTAGTTACCTATGATCTACTAATTATTGCATGTGACACAATCCATACTTCCATACTTATTTAATATTATATATTATAATTATATAATATTATAAATGCGAAATTAACTCGTCTAAAGAAAGCATTTTGTCTGTCTGTCTCGCTTTCACGCCAAACTACTGGACCGATGTCAATGAAATTTAGTACACAGATAGTCTAGAGTCTGAGAAAGGAGATAGGCTACTTTTTATTTGGAAAAAGTGCTGTAAAGGGTTGAAAAGGGGGATGAAAGGTTGTAAGTTTTTGAAAGAATCATTTTTAGAACTAGAAGCATAAAACTTATACTTTAGGCTGTACACTTATAAACTAACATATCATGACACCCACTAAGGAGCGAATTCTAGAAATTCTACCCCTACGGGGGTGAAATAAGGGTTGAAAGTTTGTATAGAAGTCCGTCATTATTTAAGATAGAAACATGAAACTTTAGTTTTGGGATACTGGTCAAAAATAGGTAGATACGTATTTAAGCGTTTCTAGATAATCTACCACTAAGGGGGTTAAATAAGGGTTGAAAGTTTTTATGGGTGTGTGTTTTTGGATATTTTACGCCTAAGGAAGGAATAGGTGTTGACATTCCGTATACAGGTTAGTATGGAAGTCCGTCATTTTTGAAGTTAGAAGCAGGTAACTTTATTTTTGAGCTACTGATTAAAAATGAGTAGATATGTATTTAAGCATTTCTGAATATTCTACCCTAAGGGCTGAACACAATACACCAATTTGGTATACAAAGAAGTCTTACATTAAGATAATATTTAAAGATAATTTCTAAATATATTCATATTTTACGCGTGCAACGCCGCGGGTAACAGCTAGTAATCTATAATATAGATATGCCTCCTATAAGACGTAGCAATTTAGGTCGAAGAACCAGAAATGCTACAAATCAAGCTAATTACCGATCTAATCATGCTGCACAAGAACGTGACGACCGAAATGAACGTGAAAGAATATAATATAATCGGATATCACAAACGCGTGAAGTGCGAGCGCGACATTCACCTAATAATCGCGCAAGTTTGAATCGAGCTGCTTTCAGTTACGATGTGTCAATTGACTACAGTAACTACCAATGTGTTGTTATTGGTTCTATGAACTCAGTTTGCTCACATTGTAAGGCATTGAAATATAAAAACGAAGCTAATGGATTGTGTTGCGCAAATGGTAAAGTGAAATTGATACCATTGGAACCACCACCAGAGCCATTGTACTTTTGTCTCTCGTTAGGCATGTTCTTCAGGTTGTAAATGAAACGAACATTAACGTGAGGGTTGTATATTTTGCGTTTCACTGATACGGAGACTGTGTCGCGACTGACTAAACTTATCTATCACAACTATAAAGAAAAGTATGATGCATTGCTTATCACCTACTTTTGGGAGTGGTGCCGTGTGCAAACGTATGATGCAATTATGTGAATCATTACATGTAGGCACATCACTTCCCCTCCTTTTTAAAAAAATAAAATAAAATAATAGTTATACAATAATAGTTTCAAAGAAAAATCAAAAATAAACATGTAAATTAAAAATAAAATGATTATTTGAATGCCTCTAAAGAAAAATGATATTACAAATTAAGTTAGTCCTTTTTAAATTATATCTAAGTAGTACACATATTTTTTAACAAAAAAAACTTTCACTATGCCTATTTATTTACTACCACTTTCACTACACAATCGCTGTTGTTAGGCCACGGAGTAAACTGGTGTAGCTGGAGAGGTGGCCCGCTCTGTGGCTGGCACGGCCTCCGTGAAGCTCTCGTCTGAAAAACTCGATGTAACTTGTTTTACAGCGCTTTGCCAGAAGATATCAAAATATGATGATTATTGTTCCTCCGATGGTGAACAAAAGCATGTCTAGCTTGCTGTGCGTTATGTCGTGCAGCATACTTGAGGAGGCTTGGTTGCCCACTCCAGTTTGGGCGATGATTATGATGAGTAATAGTGATGATAGTTCCAGGTCATCTGTTTGAGCCGCAGACAATTGGTTGTAATCGAGGGGCGATGGCATCTCAATTTGATCAATGCGGGACAGTGCACCTGCAACTATATTTTCTAACCCTTGATGTGTTGAATTGAGGTGCAAAATTGGCTTATGAAGTCCAGCTGTCGAAGTCGTCTTGGCGTATCACTACTACTCGCAGCTTTCTTGTGTAAGGCGTGCACGAGTGGCTTGTCTTCTGTAAATACAGTAACGTTTTGTCCTTCGATCATGTTCCGAAAGTGTTTGACGGTCATGTAAATGACTAGCAGCTATCTGTCAAATGCGCTGTAACGTTGTCGACATTCACCAAACTTGCATGAGAAAAAACTTAGTGGTTGCCATTTTTCGTCTGCGAATTGTTTTAAAACAGCTCCTGCCTGCGTATATGCGTTTCATGTTCATTAACAGATTTTACTTTACTAACAAAATGGTCTCATGACGCAGGCCTTGTATTAAACGTTAGTAAAACGAAACTTATGTATATCAGCTCCAGCCAAAACAGAAGCACTGTATCTCCAAAACTAATTGCTCATAGCCATACATGTTTGCATCTAAACAAACTAAAGACATGTAGATGTAACTCAGTCGAATTAGTTAATAAATATAAATATCTTGGACTTATAATTGATGATCGCTTTAAGTGGACAGAACACATAAACAACGTATGTGATAAACTACGTACAATGTTGGCAAAATTTTCTATTATAAAAAATAATATCCCAATCAAAATAAGATTATTATTATATAAGTCACTTGCGGAGTCGATTATAGCATATGGTCTCAGTAGCTACGGAAGAACGTGTAAATCACATTTAGACGCAATTTACCACCTTCAAGTGCGACTATTAAAAACCCTTGTACCGTACAAAATTAAAAGTAAGTGCAAAAGTAATTATCATCAACTATTCTCTTATTGTGGAATCATGCCAATACATGATAATAATATATCTATACTAATATATAAAGCGGAAGAGTTTGTTTGTTTGTTTGTTTGTTTAAACGCGCTAATCTCAGGAACTACTGGTCCGATTTGAAAAATTCTTTTTTTGTTGAATAGTCCACTTATAGAGGAAGGCTTTAGGCTATATAACATTACGCTGCGACCAATAGGAGCGCAGCAACAGTGAGAAATGTTGCAAAAACCGGGAAAATTATTCACATTTATGGACTTTCGATGCGTGCGCAGCATAAACGTTTTAAGTTACTCAAAAAATGTGTATGAAAGATATATTCCTCTTTTAATAATAAAAAAAAAAGTCCGTGACACTATATATCTATTTGTTAATAGTGTGCTAGCAGGCGGGGCGCGGCGGCGGATGAGGGGGAGGCGGGTCAGCCCCGCCGCCGCGCTCGCCACTCTCACCCGCGGGTGTAGTTCTGCGAAGTAGCAATGACCATAACGACTTAAAAAAATTAACATTCTTAATAGTTAAATTATTTATCAAAATTAGGTTTTGTTATCAGGTTATTTGCTCATTATTTTTTATCGTTTAAAATCGGTTACATTTAAATCATAATCTGCTGTAGTTTTAACTTACGATATAAGATAAAATTTCAATGAACATTCCTTCGTACTTCGCAAGTAAACAATTTAAACGTTTCACGGTATAAATAAGGTATAAAAATTACATTACACACGTAAAAAAGTTCAAAATGGCGAGCGATACTTTCACCGATGCAGATTAATCATCACTGAGAAAATAAATTATGCAAATAAGCAAATAGGTGAATATCGTTTAAAATGACTACACAAATAAATTAGTAGTTCAATATTTCAAGTAATTTCTATTACGTTCAAGCATATTCAACACGGTTGTACTATAATCACCTTATGAAATAATAACACCAAAGGAGAAACAATCTAAACTTCTTATTGTTCGGTTTGTTTATCTTATTACGTTTAAGTTAATATTGTTTGTTTTCAACCGACTTCAAAAAGGAGGAGGTTATCAATTCGTCTGTATTTTTTTTTTTTATATGTCTGTTACCTCATAACTTTTCACTGGATTTTGATAATTTTATTTTGTTTGAAAGGTAGTGCTTCCCGTGGGGCCCCATTTTAATTTTATCCTGTTACGATGATGGTATCCTTATGAAAACGATATAAGTCTTAAATGTGCATTATGTATGTGCGCGATAAATAGGTGAATAACTCAAAATTGTGCCAACCAATTTTAATGATTCTTTTTTTATTATAAAGGATATACTTCAAGGGTACTATGGTGAAAGTTTGGTAAGGTTCTGAGCATAGGATCCATGACAAAGTAACGGTACGGAAGGGAACGGAACAATTCTAAGGAGCACGTTAGCGATACTCGGCCGAATCTTTTAGAAACAAAAATTTTGACAAAAAAAAACCGACTGCAAAAGAGAAAATAAATAATATGCTCTAAAAAGTAAAAAATAATTGCTTATTATTCTACAACTTAATAATCAAGTAACTTATTCTACTTACCAATATGTAGGTACGTTCTGTGTTTCCACGCAAGGAGATAAGTATGTACCTACCCACTTTAAATCTAACTTAACACAAACCTATGAATAACAAACAATGATCACAATATTTTTTAGATTTATACTATGTAAAATGAAATTAAAAATATTTAGACTATTTAAAAGTCAGCAAAGTTATTACGATAATATATTATAGTTAAAATTATTGTTATTTTTGGAGGCGGTGTCAGCCAAGGTAGGTTTGTAAATATATGATATACTCCAAATTTGTAAATCTGGTCTATCGATAAATACACTTCTTCTTGATGTTTTTTTAAACCCTATACGTACATAGTGGTCCTATATAATGACAGAAAATTGGAATCAAAATTGAGTGTTTAAGCAAACATGTCTACCGTCAGGTATTACAATTCATGAACTTTTTTCCTAATCCAAGACAAAGAAAAGTCATTCAGATTTACTATTACATTTCCTGTTGAACGTTTTGTTTGTTTTGGCAGAGTATGAATTTTGTTTGTGATTTATTTATTTACAATTGACTTTTTCTTTTGTCTTACATCCAGATGTCGATACACCTGCATCGAATTGTTAACAAAAAAAATATTCGCAATCGTACACTATTGTACAATATTTCTTTTATGTTTAAGAAAAGGAGTTTCTCAATTCTTTAAACCCGAGCGGCCTTCCACCACATTCCCTGAAGTTAAAAATAGGTGCTGCAATAATTTTACTCAGAAATCTTAAACCACCAAATTTATGTAACGGGACCCGCCTTCAAGTAAAATTCATTCGCAATAACGTGATCGTTGCAACAGTTTTGACTGGTCCGGCAGTTGGTCAAACAGTGCTTATACCTCGCATCCCAATGATTCCAAATGATTTACCTTTGTATTTTAAAAGAATTCAATTCCCCATTAAGTTATCTTTTGCCGTAACCATTAATAAATCACAGGGCCAAACATTTAAACACGTAGGAATCGATTTACGTCAAGACTGCTTTTCACACGGCCAACTATATGTCGCGTTGTCAAGATCGGGTTGCGGGCAAAATCAGTATGTTCTTCTACCACAAGAAAATAAAACTAAAAATATAATATACGCTGAAGTACTGTAAAACATATTATTAAATCTTATTGACGATTATAATAACAAAACCAACGTGAGCAATCAAACGATAATCATGATAGTGTTTTCGACAACTACGCGAACGAAGTCGCGGGCACAGCTAGTACATGATAAACTTAAACATACATTGCTGATACAAAACTACTTTAAACAAGACTTACAAACATTGACTGATATCCCAATAAGAACACGAAATGTAACAAACTCGAAACTTATTGTCCCCCGGTGTAATAATACCTACGGTAGGCAGACTTTAGAATACCTTATACCAACATTATTGAACAGTCTGCCATATAATTTAAAACTGGAAATAAATGTAAAAAACATTAAGAAAAAACTCGATGTATATTTTGCAAATATAAAATAATTAATACAAAACATGGAACACCTGTATACGCTATACTAAACGATGTTGTTCTGAGCAGGTTAATGAATAGTCACAGCGTCAATTCACTTATCGCTGTTTTATGAAAAAAATAAACAACTAATTGTAACATTATTTATTTGCTATGTACCTGCTTTTTGTTTCTTTTATATTTTATTTTGTTATTATTGTATAGTTTTAAGTCTATAAGTGTTGACAACGAATACCGATGTGCGGATAAATCCAATAGGGTTTTTGTTACATCGTTTTTAATACAGTACAATATAAATAAAATGTATATTCACTTAAAATAAATAAATAATATAAATGTGTCTTATGTTAATGACGTATCGCTTACTCGAAAACGTTTATGAAGTATTTGCATTCGGTAGTATGAGTTTGACATTACACGCTCGCGTTAAAACCATGATAATCGTTAAGCTACTCGAAATAGACTACACCACAATTTACGAGTATATTTCCATCTCACTTACACGCGCAAAAAAGGTGAGAAAAATATATTCGGCCATTTTTATTGTATTTGACATTTGTCGCAAAGTATTGTCTCTAAAATTTTGAAGGTTTTATTATCTTATTTTACAATGTTTATTTTATTAAAAGAAATAAAAATTGTGAATGTATTAATTTGTAAGTGTTTTAGTAGTGGTGAAAAAAGAAGAAATTACATTGAAACATGATTGGCTTAAAGATTAATTTATCGGAGTTCGAAATTATTATAAAATTCATCAAGAGGTATGTAAACATAAATTTATTATTACACTTAATATACAATACGTAATAATTGTAAGGACTGTAAATTTATAATAGAGATTAGACGCGTTTTAAAAACTTATAACAGTGTATATTGTTTTTAATATAGAGGAATTTGAGTTAAACTGTAACTAACCTAACCTACAAGTATTGTAAATTTAATTTCCTTACAATTTTACGTTGATATACTTATACATATTTAAATTGTTGTTCTAATTTGTTTATAAACTTTAATTTGAAACTCATCTTAGGCTTACATCGCGTTTAATTGCGATGTGTCTTGTGTGCTAATTTAAACAAACAAACATAGATTCATTTTATAGATACTATCTAGTTTTTTTTGGCGGGTAGGCGTTGAAAATAATAACATCACCTCTGTTTTGAAATTATAGTTTTTATTTAATTAAATAGGATGTAATACGTAAAAAGTAAAAAATATGTACTGATAGTTCACAATACCATCCAGCAAATATTATCCTGTGCTAATTTGCGTTGCAAAAGCCATTGAAGAGTGTCCAATCTTTTGATCACATGTGAATTAACCTCAATGGAGTCGATTAAAGATATATTGGCCTCAATGGCTGAACAATTCAATACGACGATGAAGGACTTCCAGCAAGATCTCCAAAAAACGAATTCTCCAGTCACTCCCTCTTCTCTCGCTACGGAATTTGCCGCTTTTAAAACCTTCGTCGTCACGGCTTTGAATTCTCTCCAACGTCAGGTGGAATTATTTACATGTGAGTTTGACCGACTTGAAATGCGTTCCCGTAGGAAGATGTTGCTGTTCCACGGTGTACCTGAAGAGAGGTCGGAAGACACCTCGGCGCGGGTGACCAGTCTTGTCGCTGAACATCTTGATATCGACCAGATTACTATGACCTGCATCAAAAGATCCTATCGACTGGGTCGTAAAACGGAGGAAAAACCTCGTCCTATTGTGGTTAAGTTTTCGGATGTTTCTGTGCGAAGTAAGGTCTGGTTCGCAAAAACAAAGTTCAAGGGTACCGGTGTTACGCTGTCCGAGTTCTTGACCAAAGCCCGACATGACTTATTTTTAGCGACGAGACGGCATTTTGGAGTGAACAAGTGCTGGACGCGTGATGGAGCTATACACGTTATTGCTCCGGACGGATCGCGACATAAAATCGAAAGAATGATGGATTTCGAGAAGATTGTCGCTTTATCAAACTCAAAATCTGCCGTGCAACGTGTCGCAGCCACTGGTAAGACGTCAAATAATAAGACCCCACTTTTACGAGCTAAGAGAATGGTAAAAAAGTAGTTGTTTATTTTTACTCAAGCTTGAATTTTATAGATGTTCTTATATGATTTTGCAACCGATGTGTTTATTACCTATATGATTTGTAAACTGTATATAGTCTTTTTATTTGCTTTATATTTTGTACAATTCATATATTATGCATGTAGTTATTTTACTTTTTTATGTACCTAGTTCACTATTGTTGTAATGTGGTTGTGGTTATACTATATATTATTGATGTTTTAATTCCAGCGAATGACACAGTAGATAGGCTCCCACAGAGTATTCATACATGTAGATTATAGTAAACATTCTAAAACAAATTGTCTTTGGACAGACTTTGGATAATATTTCATTGTATTCATTTTTTTCTTTTTTTTTTTTTTAAGTTTGTAAAGGATTTACTTTTCTTTTTTTTTAAACTTATTTTTTTTTTTTTTAATGTTGTTTTTAAAATGTTAATTTATCTATGTCTGGTTGTATATTTGATTCTTACTGAAAAAGTTTAAGTATTTTATTTTGCAAATGGTTTCTTGGTTTTTATTAGTACTCTAAATATTTTATTTTTAATTATTGCTCCTTTTTTTTTTTTTTTTTTGTTTTTGTTTACTGCTTTTTTTTTTTTTTGGGCTTGTATCATTGTGGCTTTGGTCAGCTTCTCGTAGCTGGTGGGAATGTGAATTGAGCTCAAGTTGTTTTGTTTTTATTATTATAATTATTATTTTATTAATTTACATTTTTAAATTATATAGTATTTAACATTTCTTATTATCAAACATTTACATTTACCTACATTATAAATCTATTTTTATTTATTTATTTTATATATTCTTATTTGATTTATATTATGAGTCAGAACGATGATGATTCGTCGGATACATTTTGTACTTGTAGTGAAACAGATAGTAATGACAGTTTTCTTAGTCTACCCTCACTTTGTGATGAATTAAATGCACATTTTAGCGACGCTTCAAAGCTTTTTAACTTGGTTCACATTAATGCTCAGAGTGTTCCCGCTCATTTTTCGGATATGTTGACTTCGTTTCAAAATAATAATTTGCATGCTATTTTGGTTTCAGAATCCTGGCTGAAACCATGTCACCCTTCGACATCATTCAGCTTACCGGGTTTTCGCTTGATTCGGAATGACCGTTTAGGTCGTTCTGGAGGAGGTGTTGCCATTTACTTGCGATCACACATTCCTTTTACTGTTATTGATTTATCGCAACACCAAAATAGCCCCGGAGCTGAACATCTTTTTATTGAGGTCCTATTTTCCAACACTAAGCTTCTTCTCGGCGTTTACTATAATCCTAGCCTTACCATCGATTACTTTATGTCTTTTGAACAACTTTTAGAAAAATTTGCTCCTCTGTATACACATAAAATAATAATGGGCGATTTTAATACTTGTCTTCTTAAAAATGACTTTCGAACTTCACGCTTTACTTCTATTGTACAAGCAGCTGACTTGCACATATTGCCACTGTCTGCGACCCACACATTTCCTAACTGCTTACCTTCTCTTCTCGATTTAATCCTTGTCTCTTCTGATACTCATGTCGAAAAATTCGGTCAATGTGCTGCTACTGCCTTTTCCTATCATGACCTTCTTTTCTTGTCTTACAAACTAAGACCTCCTAAAGCTAAACGTAGAATTGTTATGAGGCGTAATTTTTGTAGGGTTAACTTTGAAAGGCTTGTTGAGGATGTGTCGAATATTGACTGGTCCGGAGTGCTTAATGCTTCATCAATTGATGAGAAGTTAAATACTTTCAATATCCTCTTAACTCAACTTTATGATAAGCATGCTCCTATTCGACCAGTGCTACTGAAACATCTACCGGCACCATGGTTGACTGACGAAGTGAAATCTTTGCAAAAGAAAAGGAATATAGCCAAAGCTAATTTTAGACTTGATCCCAATGCCGTAAATCGTGAGAAGTACCGGAGAGCTCGGAATCGCTGTAACAGGCTGTGTAGGGATGAACATCGACGCCATATCTATAAGTCAGTTATTGAGGAAAATGACTCAGCCCGAGTTTGGAATTTCCTCAGATCACTAGGAGTTGGGAAACAACAACAAGATCTATATTCTGAAAACATAAATCTAAATTTACTAAATCAGCATTTCTCATCCTCTGTCACTATTGATAATACAACAAAATTAAATACAATTTCTCAAATTTCTTCTTCCACAACTCCTGATCTTCCCTCTTTTCGATTCAGTCAATTCACGTGTAGTGACGTTAAGAAGAATATTCTAGCCGTATCATCTAACAGTGTTGGTTCTGATTGCATTAGTCGCCAAATGGTAATTCCTATTATAGATAATTTAGTTCCTATAATAACAAATATTTTAATTTTTTCCATTGAGAGTGGCACATTTCCTTCTTGTTGGAAAGATGCTTTAATCATTCCCTTGCCAAAAAAACCCACCTCGACTTCCTTTTCCGATCTACGTCCTATATCTATTCTTCCTTTCCTCTCTAAAGTTCTTGAACGTCTAACTTATAATCAACTTAACCTTTTCCTCTGTAGATACAATCTTTTCAATCCCTTTCAATCCGGATTCCGCTCCGGCCATAGTACGACTACGGCATTAGTAAAAATCACTGATGATATTCGCATGGCTAAAGACAAGCGTCAGCTCACTGTTTTGACATTACTCGACTTCAGTAATGCTTTCAATAGTGTAGATTTTGACATCTTGCTTGCAGTATTGCGTTCTCTTAACATTTCTCCTATAACGATTGACTGGTTTCACTCTTACTTGCACGGTCGCCGGCATCGAGTGCGACTTAACGACACTTTTTCTGACTGGACTACTGTCAAAGCCGGCGTACCGCAAGGTGGCGTGATGTCTCCACTCCTATTTTCACTTTTTATTAATACTATTACTAAATATATTTTTTCTTCCTACCACCTGTATGCTGACGATCTCCAGATTTACATGCACACAAGCTTAGAAGATCTGCCTAGTACGATAGGTACCATAAATAAAGACCTCGAACGTATCAACAGATGGAGCAGAGAGTTTGGTTTGCAGGTTAATCCTTCCAAATCGCAAGCTATAATTATCGGAAGTCAACAGCTTATTTCGCGGATTAATTGCTCGAATGTGCCTCAAATCATTTTTGCCGGTGTCATTATCCCTTACAGTGAAACAGTCAAGAACTTGGGTATAACATTTGATAAATTTTTGTCGTGGGATCCACAGATATGTGAAGTTAGCAGGAAAATATTTTCATCAATCGGTTCACTAAGAAGGTTGCGTAATTTTCTTCCTTTTTCAACTAAAGCTGCTCTTGCCCAGTCTCTTCTTCATCCTATCCTTGATTACGCCGATTCTTGCTATCTAGACTTAAGGGAGGATCAGCTGAATAAACTTGAGCGTCTCCAAAACCTCTGTATACGGTTCATATTTGGACTTCGCAAGTATGACCACGTCTCTGAGTTTCGTGAAGGGCTCAAGTGGCTTCCCATACGTCTTCGCAGGAGTACGCACATACTATCTCTTCTATATTCTATATTATTTAGTCCTATTCTCCCTTCGTTTTTAAAGGAAAACTTTGAATTTCTCTGTGACTCCCATAATAAATCGCTTCGTTCCAGTGAACGTCTCACATTGAAAATTCGCAATCACTCCACTACTTATTACAGCAAGTCTTTTTGTATTGAAGCAGCGCGCTTGTGGAATAACCTTCCGTTACACATCAGACATGCGAAATCACTTGAATCTTTTAAAAATAAAGTTAAGGAATACTATTTAAGACTTTAAGTTTGCTGTCAATTACATTATCACTAGCTATTCATATTTGTATTCGATTGTACTCGTACATAAGTTTATGACATGCTGTCTATATATATATGTATGTATGTATGTGTATTTTTTTTTATATATGTACGTGTATATCTATATATGTATGTATGTATGTTTATTGTTATGTATGTACGTGTATATCTGTATATGTATGTATGTATGTTTTATATGTTTTGATATATATGTATTTGTGTAGTATATTTATCTTGTTTAGTGTAATAATTTGTGTATAAATATAATTTCATATAGTATTTAGCTTCTGTGCTGTACACGCGCTTTCCGCTTTTTCACATTAACTCTTCCATGCTGGTTGTCTGGAAGAAATCGCTCTTAAGCGATAAGACCGCCTGTTGTACATTTCTTTTTTTTTTTAATAATGTGTTATTGAATGTAAGTTTTTCTTTTCTCTCGTGTATGTACAATAAAGAGTTATTATTATTATTATTATTATACTATCCTCTTTTTTGTGTGAAAAATTCCATAATAAATCAAACTTAACCAATTCAAACTTATGTTTAAATGATTATGTTATATTGAGAATACCCAAATGATGTTTGCGTTATATATAATATACTGAATATTATAATAATAACCATATCTAATTATCATTAAATATATAGACCAATATTTCTATTATTAGATTATAATTATTCTATGATCGTGATTATTTTATATGTTTGTGAATGTTTAAATACAAAAATATTGTTTGTGATTACAGTTCCAAAGAAGAAATACAAATCTAGATACTACTACAAATACATCCATGCTGCATTTTCCAGTGTGATGCTACATCTGTAACTTCAAGAACCTTTGTAAAAATATAGTTTAAAACAAATAATAATTACTTTCATAACTTGTGTTTTATTTTTCCTAAAATATAATTATATGTACTACATACATAAACTTTTTATTTCAATTAAACAATAAAGGGTTAATAGTTTTAATTATCTGTTTTAATATACCCAATTATTAAAAAAGTATAAATAACAACAAGTATTTTACTAAGCAATAAGTGTGTTTTTGAAGTTGATTATTTATTAGAGTATTGTTAACAAGTAGCACATAGGCGCTCAGCTATTGTGGCATATAATAACTATTCTCAATTTTATTTATCTTAGTGATTTATTTGCCAATACGTTATTTCTATAATTCATTAATATTAATAATTTCGTTAATCATCATAGTAATAAATTACGCTGTGAACAATAATTTAACCTTACTAGTTTGTAAATTGACTTCCGATTATTTTTGTATAAAGAAGGTAGTACGCGCCAAAGGAGCACATTCGGTTGTTTTAATAATTCCGGGGACAACGTTACGCTGTCCGAATATTAATAATTAAAATGTACCAATTATTGTACTGTGTTTTATTTTCATAAAACCAAGAAAACCCACAAGTGTTAACAGTATTCATAACAAATCACAATAGTGAAGAGTATTTATATATATATATATAGATGTTTCTTATATAATGATGCAAATTTTTTAAATCATTCTTAATTCAATTTCATTTTATAAAATCATAGGAAATAATATATATTCAATAAAGAGACAAATCCACTTTTTAGTATATTTATTGTTTGAATTAAATAAATAGGAAATTATGTAGAGATGTAGATTGCAGTTCAATGCATGGTCACTTGTTTTTTGGATGTTGTCTGAACCGAATCATTATTAACCCTTTTATTGATAATGTATCTGTGGAGATACATCAGAATTAAAAAAAAATAGTGGCATCCATTTTGAACGCAAACTAATCATTTGTATGTGAATGTTTAGGTAATTTCTTAATTTTCGAACGCTTGTTCAGTTTTTTTCTGTTAACCAGACTGATAAGCTGTCAATCTTCATTTTATTTCAAGTTCCGACTTGTCGACACGCAGCAAGGTAAGAAACTACTAAAATATTTTGGTTTTTACATATTTTATAAATGGGAGCGTGAAATTATAAATTTAAGTATATTTTGCTTTAAAGTAATTACTTTAAACTTTCTGTTATTGTTTGGTTGATGCTTTATTTGACATTTTGGCAAATATTTCGAATCAGGGCTGCAGCCCAAAAGTGGTCCAAATTTTTTTTTTTGTTATTTATCATTATCGACTGGTGTCCCATGTAAATTTATGGTTGGGGACGCCATGGAACCCCATAAAAAACCCCATTTTTTTTTCAAATTTAGCCACGGGAAAAGGGGGGACTGTGCCCAAAAAAAAATGAGACACAACCCCCCACGCAAACCAAAAACAACAAAAAGAAAACAAACGTTAACAAATCGAACAAACCATACACACATTCAAATTCATTCACTATCGGAGTCTATGCAAATACATTGTTTCTATGTTTCTACGTTTCTATTCTCTCGTTGAAACACGACGATTCTATGTTTACATCGAGCGCCAACGAATTGTCAACGACGGCACAAGGAACGCATTGGAAAGAAAGTTGTGAGAAAAGTTTGCAATTTTAAGCAATCTTTGAAAACCAAAACGTGGCTCCGCAACAGCAATTTGGCCACGAAATGTTGTGCGTTCATCGCGTACTACATGTCTTGAACCCACAGCACCAAAATTTTCTGGCGAACGATTTTTATATATATACAGAGTAGTTGTGCGAGGCAGAAAGTGTCTTAAAAATCGCGCTGTTGTGGTTTTTCGGACATCTAGGTGGTGCGGGTGATATTTGGAATTTTGACGAGATGTCTGAAGGTGAAATTCAGCAGCCGGGATTAATCCGAACAATTCCTCGGAACATTCCCCGTGATAAATTCTGTAGAAGATGCAGAGCGATCCAACATCTCTACGCAAAGCCAAAGGATCAAGCAGATCGGAAAGGGCTTGATCGTCGATAATTCGAGCCGCTCTACCTTGGATACGGTCAAATGGAAGGAGCTGGTACTGGGGAGCACCCACCCAGAGGTGAGAGCAGTATTCCATGTGAGGCCGAATTTGCGCCTTGTATAGTCTTAGACGATGGGCCGACGTGAAATACTGTCTTGCCTTGCTGAGCACACCGAGCTTTTTTGATGCCAATTTGGCTTTGCCTTCCAACTGACCGCGGAACTGAACGAGGCTCGAAACATCGACGCCAAGTATTCCGATACTAGCTGTGGCGGCTAATGGAATGTTCTCGAATCGTGGAGATACGACAAATGGTGTTTTTTTAGCAGTTAACGCGCAAACTTGCGTCTTTTTGGGGTTGAAATGGACTAAGTTTAGCCGACCCCAGTTCGAGACTTTGTTTAACGAAGACTCGATTTCAGACACAAGTTTGTTCCGGTTTTCTTCGACGTTTTTCCGAGAAATATTAACACGGCCGGTGTATGAGGTGTCTACGGTGCTGTCGTCTGCATAGCAGTGAATGTTACTGATTTGCAACATGTCATTGATATGCAGAAGAAACAGAGTGGGTGAAAGAACGCAGCCTTGTGGAACACAAGCATTGACGAATTTTAAGTCGGAGCATGCACCGTCGACAACGACCTTGATGCTCCGATCTGCCAAAAAACTGGTAATTCAATTGAGTAATTTCCCGGGAAGCCCATATGAAAGAAGCTTCGAAAGAAGCGCTTTGTGCCACACGCGATCGGAGGCCTTCGCTATGTCCAGACTGGCTGCTAATACCTCCCCCTTACTCTCAACTGCTTCCGCCCATTTATGAGTCAGGTAAACTAGAAGATCACCGGCTGAGCGACCCCGGCGGAAACCGTACTGGCGGTCGCTAATCAGCTGGTACTCCTCTAGGTACCGCAGGAGCTGGCAGTTAATAATGGACTCCATTACCTTGGAGAACAAGGAGGGGATGGCTATAGGCCTATAATTGGACGGGTCTGAGCGGTTGCCCTTTTTAGGGATCGGATGCACCAAAGCAGTCTTCCAGGAGTTCGGGACGACGCCGAATGCATAGGATTGCCGGAAAAGACGCGTTAAGACCGGTGCCAACTCGGGAGCACAAGTCCGTAGCACGATTGGAGGGATGCCATCGGGTCCACTCGACTTATGAATATCCAAGGAAAGAAGTGCTTTACGAACTGCACTTAGCCGAAATGTAACCTCCGGCATCGTGGTATCACACCGCGGGATTGTCGGTGGTGCCTTTCCTCGGTCATCTAGAGTCGAGTTCGCCGCGAAGAGAGAGCCTAAAAGATCAGCTTTCTCCTTTGCGGTATGGGCCAATGACTCACCGTCTCTGTGCAAAGATGGAAAAGAGGGCTGACAGAAATTCCCTAAGACAGCCTTAGCGAGAGACCAGAACGCACGTGTTCCTGAAGGGAGGCGCACCAGTCTCTCGCCAATTCTGCCAATGTACTCCGTCTTCGCCCTAGCAATTACGTTTTTGAAGGACCTAGAGGCAGAGTTATATTCCTTTCTGAATGCGCTGGTATTTACATCACGAGACGCCGATGCGTTAGCCCAGTCTTGGTAGCATTCCCATTTTCGGCGTGAAGCCGTTTTGCAGAAACGACCAAACCAGGGATGGGACTTGCCACCAATGGGGACAGCAGAATACGGAATGAACAGTTCCATACCCCGAAGTACCACATCAGCGACAGAGTCAGCAACAACGCTCGGATCATCCGGCGAGAAACAAACCTGCCCCCATGGGTAGGATGCAAAGAAGGACCGCATCCCATCCCAATCTGCTGACTTGTAGTGCCACACTCAGCGGCAGCCCACAAAACGAGGTCATGAGTACCGCGCCACCGGCACTGTACTCCGGACGAGACAGTGGTCCGACGAGCCCAGAGAGGGATCGACGATAACCTGGTAGCCATCCGGATGGGAAGTCAGCAGAAGATCCAACAGGGAAGGTATATGATCCTCCACGTCCGGTATTCGCGTTGGCGAGGTGACCAGTTGTGTCAAATCGTATGCTAAAGCGAAGTCGAGAACAGATCTACCCGCATGATCGGTAGTGCGTGATCCAAGCCATTCGGCATGGTGGGCATTAAAATCGCCAAGAATTACGATCTCTGCGGATGGGATCTGCTGCAGCACGGAATCTGTAGCCACTTGGACGTGCTCAACCAGTCGGTCGGTTTCGGCATTACCGCTATGGGACCTATAAAGGCACGCGTAGATTCGCGGATGGTCGTCGCAGTCTACACGGAGCCAGATAATCGATAGGTCCTGCTCTTCAAGGCTGCCGAGGCGTCGAGAGCAGATATCATCCCTGACGTAAACGCACACCCCAGCTCGTGGTACAAAGGAATGTTCCAATTTGTACCCGGGGTAAGAAAGAAATGTCGTATCGGCAGGAGAGGATATTTGGGTCTCGGTAAGAAAGAGCAAGGCCGGCTTCGCCGTCTCAAGGTGACAGTGAACGGCGTTCAAGTTGGAGTTGAGTCTCCTTATGTTGCAGAAGTCCACAGTGTGGGTGGTAGGGGTTGCCTTATGATGCCTGCTCCGCTTGCTCCGAACAGTGGCGAGCGCAAAATTGCCCCCCCCAGATTCGGAGGGCAGCCTGGGCATCCCTGCTCAGGTGGTGTACGTCCTGAGCATGGATGCCCAGAGAGGGATTCTCCACCGCAGTCGCTGATGGTACCCTCCTGGGGTAATGAAACCAAATTCTGCACAACCATTATGTTTTGGGGGGGAGGGGGATCAGGCCTCCGGGACTCTCACATACCGGACGAAACGCGGTAGTATAGCTACCACTTTACGCCGATTTTGAGCGAGAGAGTGGTACTTCCCCGGGCGTGCCGGCCCATTCGGCTGCAACCCAAACGTATGCAGTGTGGCACTACCGCTATTATAAACAGACTAGCTTCTGGCCCGAATTCGTCCGCGTAGATTTCGGATTTGTGATAGGATTGCGTATCTCAAGCGGAAATCAAAATAACCCATAAAGATACAAAATATATATTTTTTAAATAAATGGAAGTAAGAAGATGAATTTTTTAAACTTTGCGATAATTATGAAAACTTTATAACAGATCATGGATGTGATGTAAATAGTTATATTATGACTTGATTTTTGATTTTGTAAACTTATTTACCGACAATTTTTTTCTATACTTATAATTAAGGAGTAAATCGACCGATGTCGTATGGCATCCTACTCTGGGGTAATGCAGCTGACATTAATACTATTTTTGTACTGCAGAAGAGGGCTATTCGTGCAATTTATAACCTGGGCCCAAAAGATTCGTTAAGAGATAAATTTAAAGAAATTAAAATAATGACTGTCGCTTCTCAATTTGTTTTTGATAATGTTATGTATGTACGCAAAAACATAAACGATTTTCCCAGAAATTGTGAAGTACATTCTATTAACACTAGGAACAAGAATAAACTTGTTACTCCAAGTACCCGATTACACAGGGTTAGTAACTCTTTTTTGGGGCAATGTATACGTTTTTACAACAGGATCCCAGAAAACGTTCAAAATTATTCAATTATAAAATTCAAAAGAATCGTTAAAGAGCGTTTGTGTGCTAAAGGATATTACAACACTAATGACTTTTTAGTTGACTGCACACCTTGGGAATGAAATGATCGCCTCCAGGCTGTTTCAAATAACTAAAATATAATAATTATTGTACATGCAAAATGAAAAAAAAAAAAAAAATATCCCGCTGAGTTTCTTTCGCCGGTTCTTCTCAGGTCCGAGGTGCTAAATTCCGAACCGGTGGTAGATTTTTGACAATCAATAAGCAAGTGTAAACACTTCTATATTGAATAAAGATTTTTGATTTGATTTGATTTTGATTTGATTCTGTAGGTGTACATTGAATATTTTTTGAAAATTCAAAGCTATATTTAATATGTTTAATAGCGGTCGCCAGCGGCTCCGCCTGCGTGGATATCGGTTACCGCTGCAAAAAGCCTACCCAGGAAAGACACGGTTAGCAAAATGATTCCCAGGTCAATTCACAGACACCGACACTAACATCGACGACGCAGTCATTATCCGCAGGCTGCATAGGTGAGCCGAGATGGCCCAGTGCTTAGAACACGTGCATCTTAACCGATAATTTCGGGTTCAAACCCAGGCAAGCACCACTGAACATTCATGTGCTTAATTTGTATTTACAATTCATCTCGTACTCGGCGGTAAAGGAAACCATCGTGAGGAAACCTGCATGTGTCGAATTTCAACGAAATTCTGTCACATGTGTATTCCACCAACCCGCATTGGAGCAGCGTGGTGGAACATGAGCCGAGATGGCCCAGCGGTTAGAACGCGTGCATCTTAACCGATGATTTCGGGTTCAAACCCAAGCAGGCACCACTGAATTTTCATGTGCTTAATTTGTGTTTATAATTCATTTCGTGCTCGGCGGTGAAGGAAAACATCGTGAGGAAACTTGCACGTGGCTAATTTCAACGAAATTCTGCCACATGTGTATTCCACCAACCCGCATTGGAGCAGCGTGGTGGAATATGCTACAAACCTTCTCCTCGAAGGGAGAGGAGGCCCTTCGCCCAGCAGTGGGAAATTTACAGGCTGTTAATGTAATGTAATGTGCATAGATTGTCTTTATGTGGATGTTAAAGTTGTTAATAATGAAAATATTTAAATGTAATTAATACTAAGTTTTCACTTCTGCCGGCAGTCCCGGAGTGCAACCTGTTGTTTTAGGATAAATAACTAAAGCGATTATTGTAGAGCTTCTCTATATACTATTTCTAGGTTTTGTATATCATGTATAGATTCCGATTTATTTTCCAAATACAATTTAATATATGAGTCTATATCATTCGCTCCTCGAAGCCCGTCATTTTCACTCCAAACGAAAAGTTAACAATTATCTCTTGCGCGATCACAAGCTGTGAAGTAGTACCCATTCAACTTGGACTTGTAACAGAATATAATCAGTTTTGCACATAGGAAGAGGCAAAACCAAAGTTAAAGAAATCAAAGTTAATTAAATAATTCATAATTTGGGAAAAGTCATAACGTCATTAAATATCGACGTTACATTGCAGATAATTTTATAACACAAAATGTTTTTAATAATTTGAAAAGCGTCACAAAACAAACATTGACACTTTTGGGATCGCAGTATACAAACAATATTTAATTAATGGTAACAGAAAACTGGCCTTAAACAAAAAATGACGTTTTATTACTTATGTAAATCCTAAGATTCCCGAAGCATGAGAGTCGAAAGCTGACAGTAAACTTAAAATGACGGTTTAACACTCAAAATAATTATATTTTATAAACAACGACATGTACTTATCCGTTTACTGTCGTTGTAGGAATAGACGGAAGAGAAGAGTTCGTTTAGTAGCAATCCGCAACTACTGCTTTCTTGATCAACGGCTGCAAATTAAGACACAAGAATCGAAGCAAAATGTAAATTCCGCTCTCAGCAACTAGAAGGTGTTAAAATATAAATTTTCTTAAATTTCGTTTAGTGACGGTATTGGATTTTTTTTTTTTATTTTTTATGTCATAGGTGGCAAACGAGCAGGAGGCTCACCTGATGGAAAGTGACTTCCACCGCCCATGGACATCTGCAACACCGGGGGGCTTGCAGGTGCGTTGCCGGCCTTTCAGGAAAGAGTACGCTCTTTTCTTGAAGGTTTCTAAGTCGTATCGGTTCGGAAAAACCGCCGGCGAAAGCTGGTTCCACAGAGTGGTTGTGCGAGGCAGAAAGTGTCTTAAAAATCGCGCTGTTGTGGATTTTCGGACATCTAGGTGGTGCGGGTGATATTTGGAATTTTGACGGGATGTCCGAAGGTGAAATTCAGCAGCCGGGATTAATCCGAACAATTCCTCGGAACATTCCTCGTGATAAATTCTGTAGAATTCAGCAGATCGGAAAGGGCTTGATCGTCGATAATTCGAGCCGCTCTACGTTGGATACGGTCAAATGGAAGGAGCTGGTACTGGGGAGCACCCGCCCAGAGGTGAGAGCAGTATTCCATGTGAGGCCGAATTTGCGCCTTGTATTGTCTTAGACGATGGGCCGACGTGAAATACTGTCTTGCCTTGCTGAGCACACCGAGCTTTTTTGATGCCAATTTGGCTTTGCCTTCCAATTGACCGCGGAACTGAATGAGGCTCGAAACATCGACGCCAAGTATTCCGATACTAGTTGTGGCGGCTAACGGAATGTTCTCGAATCGTGGAGATACGACAAATGGTGTTTTTTTAGCAGTTAACGCGCAAACTTGCGTCTTTTTGGGGTTGAAATGGACTAAGTTTAGCCGACCCCAGTTCGAGACTTTGTTTAACGAAGACTCGATTTCAGACACAAGTTTGTTCCGGTTTTCTTCGACGTTTTCACGAGAAATATTAACACGGCCGGTGTATGAGGTGTCTACGGTGCTGTCGTCTGCATAGCAGTGAATGTTACTGATTTGCAACATGTCATTGATATGCAGAAGAAACAGAGTGGGTGAAAGAACGCAGCCTTGTGGAACACCAGCATTGACGAATTTTAAGTCGGAGCATGCACCGTCGACAACGACCTTGATGCTCCGATCCGCCAAAAAACTGGTAATCCAATTGAGTAATTTCCCGGGAAGCCCATAGGAAGGAAGCTTCGAAAGAAGCGCTTTGTGCCACACGCGATCGAAGGCCTTGGCTATGTCCAGACTGGCTGCTAATGCCTCCCCTTGCTCTCAACTGCTTCCGCCCACCTATGAGTAAGGTAAACTAGAAAATCACCGGCTGAGCGACCCCGACGGAAACCGTACTGGCGGCGGTAAGTGTGCGATTTGATGTTAAATTATTTTCAGGTAACAAAATATACTGATTGTCGGGAGCCCCGGCCCGTGATAGGGCAACGTAAAGTTGCCCATGCGTAAAACATTCTTTTCGTAAATCAATTCCTACTAATTTGAATGTTTGGCCCTAGGATATTTTTATCGTTAGTGCGAAAGATTTTTTTACTGGAAATTGGAGCCTTTTGAAGGGTATAGGCAAATCAGTAGGAATCATGGGTATTCTTGGTATATGAGCTAATTCACCAGCTGCAGGGCCGGTGATAATAATCTTCGCTACTATTAAATTATCTTTTAGCTCCTTTATAAGAAGTCTCGTGCAATTACACATGTTGGGGGGGGGCTTAAATTTCTGAGAAGCATTATCGGCGTGCCAACTTTTAACGACAGTTCATGAGGTGGTAGCCCAGCGGGGTTAAGAGAATTATAGCACTTAACTTCACCCGGTACTTTCTGCATAATTAAATTGTTTATTTCGTTGACTGTTTCATTCCTGGGAGAAATTATTTTGATAAGGATTAATAGCATTAGTAAAATAAATGCATTTAAATGTAGTCCAAAAATATTCAAGATTTTTAAATAAAAAAATGGTTGTTGTGCCTCACTCGACATAGATAGATATAATGTGTCGCGGATTTTTTTTGTAGATATTTATAAGATCTACAATTAATTTGAATATTTTATGGTTCTATCTTTTATAGTTAAGGCAGCGTACGCAAAATAAGTAACTTTTTTGGTTGATTTTTTACACCTTGAATCTGAAAAACCCAAATATCTTACGGAACCCTATTTTTTTCAAAATAAAATTTAGCCTATGTTACTCGTGGATAATGTAGCTTTCGAATGCTGAAAGATTTTTTTAAATCGGTCCAGTAGTGTCTGAGCCTATTCATTACAACCAAACAAAAAAAGTTTTTCTCTTTATACTATTAGTATAGATAAGAACTTTTTAAATTAATGCATTAATTTATATTACATTAATCATATTAATGCATGGAGACAGCTTGTCTCTGAACAAAAATAATCTAATTAAGAATATAAAATTATTATGTAAAATTCAAAATCAAAAGAAATGCAAATTTATAATTAGTACATTTCCATATTCACATACCTTGACAGATGCACAGAATTTACATATTTATGACTTAAATGTATGTTTATACAATTTGACCCGACATTGTAGCAATGATTTTATGTTATTTGACATTAATAAATTCATATATAGATTTAAGTTGACAGGAGGTACTACGTACCTACCAATAAAATCCAGAAGACAAATTGGTAACCTAATTGCTTACAATATTAATAATTATTTTATGCCTAATGTTACCAAGGATCATATGCATAATAAAAATAACAATTTAATTTATATTAACACTGACAAAAGTAATTTAAATTGAATTCTAGGACAAAAGAGGTAGTCTCTGGCTCAAGTATTATTAATACTAATATTAATTTACCTAATAGTAATTTAACTTTGGATAAATTCCTAAATTTTAAAATTAGAAATAATCAAAACAATAATAATAGTAAACTTGTAAACCTGGTGCACCAAAACATTCAAGGAATGGCTGGAAAAGATTTAGAAATTGAGTTATTCATAAACAGTAATGCCATTGATATTTTATGTATAACAGAACATTGGCTTGTAAATTATCAGTTTATGTTTAATTTCAGTGGTCACCAGATGGCTAGTATGTTCAGTAGAAAAAAAGCTATACGTGGTGGCTCATTAATACTTATTAACAAAAATCTAAAATTTAAAGAACGTAAGGATGTTGTGAGCCTTTCTATTGAGCAGACTATTGAAATACTAATAATAATAATACTCATTGTTGTATGCGTATACAGACCTCCTAGCGGGTTATATGAAGCATTTGAGAAAATATTGGAAAGTGCATTATTGAAATTATCTGGATCAAGTAAATATATTTTTATTTGTGGTGACTTTAACATAAACTTATTAGAAAACTATAGCACAAGTATTAGATTCAGATCATTATTATATTCATATAACCTCATTAACTTATTCTTAGAGCCAACTAGAATCACTGAATCCACTGCAACATGTATTGACAACATATTTACCAACTGTGTACCTAATCATAAATGTATTATAAATATGTTAAGTTCTGATCATTGTGGACAGTTGGCTTCATTTAATTCGCAAATTAAAAATAATGCTAAGGATTTAAAACAGACATTTGTTCCAATCAATTTGTATCGAATTGAGAAGTTCAGAAGTAATATCATGGCAAAGCTCTCATATTTACAATTAAATGATAATTCTAATGAGCTTTATAACAATTTTTTTAAATTAATTAAAACAGAATTTAATGCCACATTTACTTCCAAGACAGTCTATTCTAGGAATTTTCTTAAATTTAATGATTGGGCGACTGTCGGAATTCACAAGAGTAGGCAGAGGTTGTATGAACTTTATAGTGAAAGATCATACAACCGGTCTTTTTCATTTATCAGTTATGTTAGTGCCTACTCTAAACTGTTCAAACGTGTATGTCATACAGCTAAATCATTGCATATAAAAAAAAAAATTATTGACGCACCTGATAAAATTAAAATGACATGGAAAATTATTAATTGTGAAACTGGAAGAGTCAAAAATAACATCTCCGACTTTAGCTTATCTATTGACAACAATTTATTTTCCTCAGATCGGGATGTTGCAACTGTTTTTGAAAAATTTTTTGCTGACATTCCATTTTCGACTACTAACTCATTAAATTCCTCTCCTACCGTTGCTGAATCATTATTAAAAAACCACGTGGAAAAATGTAATATTAGCTTTAAATTTAATACAGTAAGTGTAAGTGATGTAATAAGTTCCTTCAGATCACTAGATATTAAGAAAACGGCCGATCTGTGGGGGATCTCTGTCAAGGTAGTCAATTCAATAATTGATGTAATCGCACCCTACCTTGTCACTATATTTAATAAATGTGTCCTTAGTGGCGTGTTTCCTGACCTCATGAAACATAGTAGAGTATTACCAATATTTAAGTCAGGTAGTACATCAGACCCCAACAACTATAGGCCCATCTCTGTACTACCAACTCTTAGCAAGATCTTTGAAAAGTTATTACTAAATCAAATGCTAGTACATTTTAACAATAACAAGTTGCTACACAAGAAACAATTTGGATTTACAAGGGGTCGCTCGACAACTGACGCTGGTGTTGAGCTCGTTAAAAATATTTACAGGGCCTGGGAGGAGTCACAGGATGCCTTAGGGATATTTTGTGATTTATCTAAGGCCTTTGATTGTGTGCAACACGAAACTTTGGTCAGGAAGCTACGTCATTATGGAATTAGGGACACTGCACTCAGTCTTCTGATTTCGTATCTGAGCAATCGGATTCAGAGGGTTGATGTAAATGGAAAGAGATCTCCCGGGTCTCCAGTTACTGTGGGGGTCCCTCAAGGATCAATTCTTGGACCATTCCTCTTCCTTGTTTATATAAATGACCTGCCACATCTCCTAGGTGATAAACTCGAGATAGTATTGTTTGCTGATGATACTTCTTTAATTTTTAAAATAAAAAGACGTCTTTCAATATATGACGATGTGAACAATACTCTCTCTGAAATAGTAAATTGGTTTAGTGTTAATAATTTAATGTTAAATAGTAAAAAGACTAAATGTATTAAATTCACTACTCCCAATGTAAGATGTGTCAAAACGAGTGTATGCTTAAACGGGGAAGCATTAGATGTTTTAGAATCAACAGAGTTCCTTGGTATGACAATAGACTCTAAGCTCCAATGGGGCCCCCATATAAATAAGTTGGCGAATAGACTCAGCTCTGCAGCCTATGCGGTAAAAAAAATTAGACTTTTGACTGATGTGGATACGGCTCGCCTTGTGTACTTCAGTTATTTCCACAGTATAATGTCGTATGGCATCCTACTCTGGGGTAATGCAGCTGACATTAATACTATTTTTGTACTGCAGAAGAGGGCTATTCGTGCAATTTATAACCTGGGCCCAAAAGATTCGTTAAGAGATAAATTTAAAGAAATTAAAATAATGACTGTCGCTTCTCAATTTGTTTTTGATAATGTTATGTATGTACGCAAAAACATAAACGATTTTCCCAGAAATTGTGACGTACATTCTATTAACACTAGGAACAAGAATAAACTTGTTACTCCAAGTACCCGATTACACAGGGTTAGTAACTCTTTTTTGGGGCAATGTATACGTTTTTACAACAGGATCCCAGAAAACGTTCAAAATTATTCAATTATAAAATTCAAAAGAATCGTTAAAGAGCGTTTGTGTGCTAAAGGATATTACAACACTAATGACTTTTTAGTTGACTGCACACCTTGGGAATGAAATGATCGCCTCCAGGCTGTTTCAAATAACTAAAATATAATAATTATTGTACATGCAAAATGAAAAAAAAAAAAAAATATCCCGCTGAGTTTCTTTCGCCGGTTCTTCTCAGGTCCGAGGTGCTAAATTCCGAACCGGTGGTAGATTTTTGACAATCAATAAGCAAGTGTAAACACTTCTATATTGAATAAAGATTTTTGATTTGATTTGATTTAAAACTGATTAATGATAACCGTGACACTGGTGTAGGTACGTATTTTTCATTATGATTGTATTTTGAAGTTAAGTCTTTTTTAGTTATTCTTATATTGTGTAGGTGTACCCTTAGTACGAGTTTGACAGTACCCCTAGTACGAGTTTGACAGTTAACTATAAAGTATTTTACTTTCGGTTTACTTCCATACAAATCCTATCAGCGCCCCAAGCGAAAACGGAGAGGAACTAAAATCGGTAGTACGAGTTTTATAACTAACTTTATCGACTTTGACGTCGAAATAATGCGCGGTTTTCGACATTTTGGTAGTACGAGTTACACTTTTGACAGATTTACGCATGTAAATTGACGTTTTCGTTAATTTCTTATCGAGTTTGAACTCACTTGATTTATTTTGGTGAGAGCAAGTGAAACTTCATTTTGAAAATTAACTATTAAACGTGTGAGGCAATATTATCCGGCAACGCACCTGCAAGCCCCCTGGTGTTGCAGATGTCCATGGGCGGTGGTAGTCACTTTCCATCAGGTGAGCCTCCTGCTAGCTTGCCACCTATACTATATAAAAAAAAAAAATATATATGCTTGAAGACTAGCTACAACCGTTATGGTAACCTTTTATAACAATAAAAATTAACGAAATTGAATTCTGCGGTGAAATTTATCTTTAATTAGCCGTACGTATTTTAAACTAACCTATTTTCTTGAGAATTGCCTTAGAAAAAAGTTAATAAGTATTTGTGTTAACATGTGAAGAAAAAATGAATAATAAATATTAATTTATTTTAAATATATTTACAAATAAGATACAAACGCAAGGTGAGTCTAAACTTAAAATTTATTTTTAAATGGCATCCTAACACGTTATTTAATTACATTGAAATAAATGATAATTGTGTAAAATAATTTAATTTAACTATCAAATGTCATTGAATTGCTTAAAGTAGAGAACAAAATATTAATACAAAAGATGTAATTGTGATATGTATATTGTTTAAATAAGTATTTTCAAAAACAATAAAAATACTACCCAAATTAGGGCAGCCACTCAAAAGATCTCATCCAAAAACTTGCTAGTGGCAGGAGACGTGAATGCTTGGAGCCACTGGTGGGGCAGCAACTCCGAAAACCATCGCGGAGAGGAACTTCACACCTTCATCACAGAAATGGACCTCCACATCCTAAACACCGGCAACGTACCGACCTTCGAAACATATCGAGGAGAAAGGTTGTACACGAGCTGCGTGGACGTGACACTGACCAGCCAATCCCTGGTAAACAGAATGGAGGACTGGAGAGTGGATAGAAGTCTCATAACATCAGACCACAATGCGATTACCTTCACCCTGCGCTTAGAGAAAGCCCTAGTACCCTTGAAGCCTATCTCCACGCGCAGATATAATACCAAGAAGGCAAAATGGTCGGACTTCTCCGCTTTTTTCAGAACTAAGCTTGTCGACAGTGGATTCACACTGGAACGTGTCTCGAACCTCACAAGATCTGAGGAACTGGAGGAGATGTTAAACATCTATACGTCGATTATCCACGAGTCGTGTGAAGACACGATTCCGAAATTAAAGCCGTGGAATGGCAATCCTAGACCACCATGGTGGTCAGCCATCCTGGAAGACCTAAAAAAGGATGTGCTTCGGAAAAAACGCCGAATACGTAATGTTGCACCCAGTAGGAAACAACTCACAGTCGAAGAATACGTACAGGCCAGGGAAAATTACAAGAGGAAAGCGTGCGAAGCAACTACTCAAAGCTGGAAGGAGTTTTGCTCGACCCAGGACCGAGAAAGCGTCTGGGACGGTGTCTACAGAGTAATAAGGAAGACCTCGAGAAGACGGGACGATATACTGCTGAGGAACTCAGCTGGTGAAACACTGTCACCAGATCAGTCAGCAAAGCTTCTCGCAGAAAAGTTCTATCCAGATGACTCTGTCCATACCGAAACAGAACAGCAAAAGTCCGTGAGGAAGATCACAGAAGACATAACTCCAGCGGAGATTAAAGACCTATCGAACGATGACCCACCTTTCACAACCGCGGAGCTAGAATTGGTTCTTTCGAGTCTCAATCCAAAGAAAGCTCCAGGTCCCGATGGGCTAACGTCCGATATCTGCACCGCAGCAATAGACTGTAACAGGGAAGTATTCCTAGCATTAGCAAACAAGTGCTTTTCGCTATCGTACTTCCCCAAACAGTGGAAAGCTGCCCATGTATGCATTCTTCGCAAACCAGGAAAAGAGGATTACACCCACCCTAAGTCCTACAGACCAATCGGATTATTACCAATCCTTGGTAAGGTAGTAGAAAAACTTATGGTGGGCAGGCTTCAATGGCGCCTGCTCCCCACTTTGCACCCGAACCAATATGGATTCATGCCCCAGCGAGGAACGGAAGACGCTCTCTACGACCTAATCGGCTATATACAGGAGGAAGTAAGATCAAAGAAATTAATACTTCTGGTATCACTCGATATAGAAGGCGCTTTCGACAATGCATGGTGGCCAGCCCTTAAGAAACAGATGGTACGCAAACATTGCCCACGCAACTTGTATTCCTTGGTGGCATCCTATTTACAGGATCGGAGGATAAAAGTCGACTATGCCAGAGCGACCTGTGAGAAGGGAACCATGATGGGATGTGTCCAAGGATCCATCGGCGGACCGACCTTCTGGAACCTCATCCTGAATTCGCTATTACAAAAAATGGCAACAATGGGGGTTCACTGCCAAGCCTTCGCAGACGATGTAGTCCTTGTATTCTCCAATCACCATACCAGCAGGTTGCAGACTACAGTTAATTCCACCTTAGCGGCCGTACAAGAGTGGGGCGTCGAAAACAAACTGAACTTCGCAGCGCACAAGACCAACGCGATGCTTATCACCAAAAAGCTAAAATTCGACGCTCCAGTGATCCATATGTCCGGTACCCAGCTGAGTCTAGTAACCGAGATCAAGTTGCTGGGTCTCATAATAGACTCCAAACTCACTTTTAACGCACATGCGGCCGCTACCTGTAAAAAAGCGGCAGAAATTTACAAACAACTAGCACGTGCGGCAAGGGTGACATGGGGTCTCAATGGAGAAATAGTCAGAACCATCTACGTGGCGGTTATAGAGCCTATCGTCCTGTACGCGGCAAGCGTATGGTCTACCGCAGCAGAGAAGTTGACGCTAAGGAATAAATTAAACTCGCTGCAAAGAGGTTTCGCCCTAAAGATTTGCAAGGCGTATAGGACAGTATCTCTCAGATCGGCACTAGGCCTAGCAGGACTACTCCCCCTTGATCTCCGCGTCCGAGAGGCTGCCACCCTATTCAAGATAAAAAAAGGCTACAGCGTGGATGTCCTACCACCTGGACGTGAACTGGAGCGCAGGGTGGGTCCTCTGCAAAACCCCCACCCATCGTTACTCGAAACAACTGAGTATGTGCGCCTTGAGAGCCTGGATTCACAAACCCTTGAAGAACACCATATAGTCGGCCCTCTTATATTCACCGACGACAGCAAGATAGAAGGGAAAGTCGGTGCGGCTCTAACAAGGTGGGATCAAGGGAGAGAATCCAGATACTCCAAGTTCCGTCTGGAACCGCACAACACAGTCTTCCAATCGGAAATGTATGCACTCTTCAGAGCAATCAAATTGGTCAAGAAATCGAAGCAACGCTCTACAAACATCTTGAGCGACTCAAGATCCTCGCTTGACCTACTAAGGTGTCCATTGGTAACTCATCCTTTGGCCCTTGAGATGAAGGAGTGCATACGAGAAATCCAAGAGGAGGGAAAAACTGTGCGGTTTTTCTGGTTACGAGCCTGGCGTTCCTACGCCGGGCAATGAGAGAGCGGACGAGCTAGCCAAAAAAGCAGCTCTCACAAAAAAGACGGCTCCTGACTACGATAAAGTCCCAATATCGTATGTCAGGAGGCAGATACGAGAGGAAACTGTCAAAAGGTGGCAGTTACGCTATGACTCCTCACAAAACGGGTCAGTCACTAAATTATTCTTACCAGACATAAAGAAGGCCAAAAAATTGGTAAGAACATCGGTACTAACACCAACCGACACTCAAATTCTGACCGGCCACGGGGGGTTCGCGGCGTACCTCCACCGATTTAAAATCAAAGATAGCCCTTCTTGCGTCTGCGACCCCGAATGCGAGGAAACAATCCTCCACATAATCCTAGAATGCCCAAGATTCGGCCTAGGAAGACAGGAACTGGAAAGCCAGATTCAAACCAGACTGGACCAGTCTTCTCTCCAAACCATCATGGAGAAGGAGGATACAAGAACACCTTTCCTTGGATTCGCCAGAAAAGCCGCCCAAGTAGCTGCAAAAAGAAAATAATTCGTCCACTGCACCATCTTTAACCCTCCCACAACCATAAATTCAAAACACAATACCCTCAACAGCACAGACCACACCACAAAGCACACAACACAAAACTCAAAATGCAAACCCGATGCCGATTTCCCAGCAAAGCCAAACCCGGGCCACCGATAGCACCCTTAGGCAAAAACTACAGACTCTCCCACATACTCTACGGAGATTGCTCGTAAAGAGAGACCAGCCCATCACGTCCAACCAGCCCACTCAATATACCGCGTTCCCGGAGCTGTTGCAAAACGTGGGTGAACGTGGTACACCGGGCATCAAAATCAAAGATGTGGCTCTCTTTATGAGTGGAGATACTGAGAGGGTGGGCATTGGATTCTGTTGCCCGGAGGGCTCAGATCGCTTGACTGTGTCTCCTGGAATAGCCTTACTCATTAAAGGGAGCACTTCCAAAGTTAGCATCAAGCGGACCACCATCGACGCGCTAACAACGCTAATGCCGGATGCTTTGACCTGTCGACTGATGCGAGTACGAAACAAAGTAGTCGCACTCTTCGAACGGGAAGAAGAAGCCCCCTTTGCAATGGCGTGCACAATGCTCTCGAAGATGGGCGAGGAGGACCACGGAGGGCACCCAAGTACGATAAGCGTGGACGCCATGAGAGTCGGCTTTGAAACAGGTGACTTTGCTGTCCGCTTTGGCTGCCTGTTAGCCTCGAAAAAACATGAGGTTATCGCATATGAGGACAGGGGGGAAGACCTAGGTTTCCTGAAACCCGAGGTCCCAACAACATTCCCCACTGTAAAGCCAGCCACCATCGAGTCCCAATTAAGCGGATCTGAGCGATTGCAGTTAAAAATAGCGGCGCAGAGAGCGGCCCAGGCCCCGAAGTGGCGTCGAGACAGACGGCCGAGCCCTGGACCTACAGTGACTGCTTTGACGTGCTTAATCCGCGATCTGGTATCTCCGAAAAATAAGACGTCGCACTCACCCCAATCAGACCCCGGCCCGTCGGTTTCATCGAACCGACAGGCGCAGTCAATGAGGGAATTCCTGATGGTCAACGATCCGGGAAAGCCCAAAACAACACGCACCCATTTAACAAGGGCCGATAAGGGTCAAGTAATACCACCAAAGCTGAGACCAGCGTCAAACCCTCTAAACCATGCAGTGAATGCTTTCTTAGAGTTCCGGGCTATTGTAACGGCCACCCGTGAGGTCCACTTAGCCACCTGTAAAAAGATCATGCAGACCTACCGACGCGGTAACTAAAAGCTGCTGGAGGTAGAGCTTGAAGAAATCGAGGCGGCCATATACAATAACGACACATCCCAAGTTATTAAAGGGAAAATGTCGGGGCGGTACATGGTTGCTTACAGCGCTGCAGAAGGATTCGTGGGCCTGGTTGAAGATGAGGGGCGAAAAGACGCATTCCCAAGGTTCCTCACACCAACAGGAGACCCAGTGGTAGTAGTGGCCAGATGCACGAGAGTAATGCTAGACGACAGGATACTCGCGATGGCAAAGTCCATCTCAGAAGGTCCGGGGGTCGACGCACCTCTCGTGGGTTGGGAACTGCCACATATATCGTGGATAAACGGGGTACCAGGATGCGGAAAGACGACTCACATTGTCAGCAATTTCGATGAGGACAAAGAAGTGGTAGTCACCTCCACAATCGAAGCCGCCAAAGACCTGAAAGAACAACTTACACACCGATTTGGCGAAAAAGCTAAATCAAGGGTACGAACTATGGCATCCGTGCTAGTGAACGGGTTCAACGAGACCATAAAATGTAACCGTCTTACGGTCGACGAAGCCCTCATGAACCACTTCGGAGCCATAGTAATGGCGGCACAGCTGTCCGGAGCTAGCGAGGTGGTCCTCATCGGAGATATCAACCAGTTGCCTTATATCGACAGAGAAAATCTGTTCGAAATGAGGTACTGCCGACCAAGCCTGACAACAAACATCACCCGTGAGTTATCCTGTACGCACCGAAACCCCCTGGACGTCGCATACGCCATTAGCGAGGTCTACCGTAACATCTACTCTGCAAGCCCCATCGTCCACTCCCTCAAAATGGAGAGATTCACTGACGCCAACATACCATCCGACCAAACCAAAACCCTATATCTGGCCCATACGCAGGAGGAAAAGAAACTCCTGATGGACCAGGGATACGGAAAAGGTGAAGGGTCAAGCGTCATGACCATCCATGAATCTCAGGGACAGACCTACGGCGACGTTATCATAGTCCAGTCGAAGAATGTGAGGCTCCGTATACACGAAAGTGTTCCTCACGCAGTTGTGGCAATCACTAGACACACTGTGTCTATTACACGGACGATGGTAGCGACGCTATCGGCAGATTCATCGGCCGAGCGGCGGGTGTTTCAGAAAAGACGATCCTAGAGCACAGCCTTAAAACATCTATACATAAACGCGACATCAGAGTCGCCGAGGCTGTGCTCTCTCTCTGATCGAGCACGGAACAGGGCCCGCTGGATTGTAGTAATTAGGATTAAAAAAATAATAATAATAATAAAAAAAAAAAAAAAAACACCATATACAGTATTTTTATATATTATATATTATCATTTATTATTTAGTATGGACTATTTATATATCATTTTAAATTGAAAAAAAAAATATGTCAGTGTGGGCCACGTCTTCCAAGAAGACGACAAGGTCGAAGTCCAGTGAAGATCTGCTGATGTTCAGTAAAAATATAAAATAACGCCACAATTTATAAAAATAAAATGTAAAAAAAGGCACGGGCAACTGTGAGCCCGTGGATGTTGTAAAGTAAATAAAAAAATAAATAAATAAATAAAAATACTTTACTTTTTTTGTTATATTCATTGGTTTATGGCAGTTGAGAATGCTTTGAAGATATGATGGGGATCATACATAGTATTATTAATTAACTATTCTACTTAACTTCTTCAGTTAGGAGCAGATACGCTATTAATCCTTAACTTCGCAGATTTTTTTTTTAATATTAAAATAATATTCATACCACTTGACTTTTAAGGCCCAAGGATGTCTAGAAAAATAACAAAAAAAATCTAATGAGGATAGTTTAAAAAAAATCACATGTATCTTGTGGGATACATTGCCAAGAGCATTAATAATAATACTACGCTAACAATGTATCTCAGATCACTACAGATACATTGCCATATTAACGATGACTTGATTATAAATTTCATCATTCTCCTGCCCTTATCCCAACTCTACTTGGGGTCGGCGCAGCATGTCTTCTTCTTCCATACTTCTCTGTCGGACGTCATCTCACTAGTAACATTCTTTCTAACCATATCGTCTTTCACACAATCCATCCATCGTTTCTTGGGTCTTCCCCTACCTCTATATCCATCCACATCCATTTTCCAAACCTTTTTCACAACATGGTCCTCTTTCCTCCGCATAACATGCCCATACCAAGACAGCCGGTTTCCGGATAGCTTGTCGGTTACCGGTGCCACTTTCAAACTTCCTCTTATGTACTCATTCCTTACTCTATCCATTCGCGTAACACCACACATTACTCTCAGCATTCTCATCTCCGCCACATGCAATTGTCTTTCAGTCATCCCTTTTATAGCCCAACACTCTGATCCATTTGATCTGATCCACTTGATTATAAATTTATTTATACGAAAATCATTATAATTAAATAGCGTTTATTATCAGTAGTTTTTTATTTTATTTATTTTTATTATCAATAGTCTGTACTATTTGGATTGAACCTTCTATTGCAAAAAAATAAAACAAAATCACATTAATTTTGGAAATTTATATTATGGAAATTAAGAAAACTGTTTCGATCAGGTAATAGACAAAGCCTCATACCACATTTAATGCACATAACAGTCGTTTGGCCTTTGATGCAAAGCTTGCAACGTCCTTTGGGCCCAAAAGAAGGTAAATTAAGAAAGAAGGTAAATAAAGTCCAAAAGAAGGTAGATTGTATCCATCATATTTTACGTTAGGAGTTGGCCTTAGGCTACTGGTTGTTTTTTTTTTGGTGCTGGTGGTAGAGAATCACAATTTTCAAATGGTTTCTGGCGCCCAGAATGTTAAAGCTCTTGTATAATATGATGCCAGAACTTCTTTAAACTCACATGTTTTACGTTATTTATGACAGTATGCCTGCGATATAAAATCCAGCTATTGTTCACGCACATGTCTAAAATTTGGGAAAATATGGGTAAGTACCATCGGTGGTTTTTCATCTCCGTTCTGTACAAAGGTCGACACCACCCATATGGGCTCTGTAGTGCTTTATTATATTGGGACAGGAGATAGCAGCTCTCTGTTTTAAATCCTTATTGTACCGCTGTAAACAAGTGTTTCCGAAACTACTTGCAACAGTGACCACTTTGTTGTCATGCCATTTTACAACACACACTTTGTCTATGTTGCAAACCACTCGTGAATAAGATCCTTGACCTTTCTTCTTGAGGGCTTTATCAGATAACAGTTTCTGTTCTGCACCACGTAGTCGATTCGATCTGATTGTTTCTAAAGAAAATATTCCTATATCATATCGCAGTACGTGAATAAACTCTAAGCTGGTGAAAAAGTTATCAAAATAAATAACTGAACATGCTGGATCAGGAATAGTTCTACACAGTAATAGGACGACTTTTGCCCCAAAGCCCAAACTTAACTTTTCTGGAGAAAATTCATGATATATTAGTGTCTTCGCCGCCATAAACCAGAAAATCGTAAATAAAGCCCGAAACTCCCGCTCTAACAAATACTTTGTACCCCCATTTGCGAAGCTTGCTTTTTATATACTGTTTTCGATTACCGGCTTTTTTGCCTTTATATGGCGCCATCATTTCATTAATACTAAACCTTGTTTCATGAGGTACTTTCAAAAATTGGTACGAACTTTTTCAATGAGGGGCCTAACTTTAAAATATCTGTCACCGTCATCAAGTAAGATATCGTTAAAGTGAATGTGTACCGTCGTGTCTGTTGAAGTTTTTTGAGTGGCATTACATCAGCTATTTGTGAAAATCTAAATTCTTGGGACCAATAGTCAGTATACGCCATATTTACGATTCGCATGATCAAATTAATTGCGATAAAATCTTTGATAGATTGTTTGGAAAAATTTAGAGAGCGACCAATTGTTTGAGTTGTTGAATATAAATTACTTTGCTGTGTAATCATATCAATGATGCCATCATCAAAAAAATAACAAAAATATTCTAGACATATTGATCGTGTATTCTTTATATTCGATGGTGATGGTGAGGCTGCTACTATTGCTGGGGATGACTCAGGTGTTTCAGGTACTATTCGGTTCAATTTTGGACTTTTATTTATAACAAATCTTACCGTGGTGACTGGTGAAGGAGGTATAATCGAGTGAAGAGAATCTTGAGAGAATAAAAGTTTTGGTTTCATTGATATCGGAGGGCAGTTAGCAGTAATTTGGGGCATACTGAGATTGTAATCATCGCCAGAAAGAATGTGAACATTTTCAAAAGAGAAAGGACGACGGAGCTGGTGACGATTCAGTGCTGTCACGTTTTTGAAAGTTAAAATTCTCGACCTCATTACTAGAATCTGAACTTTCTTCATCATTTGATGATTGATGGTGTTTTGGTACCATCGCAAGTATTTTGCTAGCTCTTGAAACTCTTGAAAACATTGTACTTATAACCAATAGAAAATAAGTTAAACATGCATAAGCATATGAACAGTTAATCAGCTTGGCAGTGTTGTGCACATACATATACAACAATGTCTTCAACGACACCCTGGGGCTTAAATTAAACCCAATAGTTTCTTCTTATACTGCTTTATTACAGTTTTTACAATAATTTCGATGCGAGCTAATGCTATCTGAGATGCAACGTTTTGTGAGAGAGCAATGTAGGTACTTTTAAATATTATATATGAATTTATGAATCGCCTGATTAAAACTAATAGCAACGAATTACTCGCCGGCGTTGTAATTCGGACCATCCTCCCGCCTCGTTGAAAGGTATCTTTCAACCATTAAATTCTTCGTCCGCTAGAATAGGGCAGAGACGAACCAATGGACGTCGTACACATCCTCTTATCGTATCGACATCAGCGACGCGTGAGATTTTATCTGGACCTGGAAATAATCTTTTAACCCGACCAAGTCGCCAGTTCAATGGAGGTGCGTGATCCTCTTGGAGAAGGACTAAATCTCCGATCTTCAGTTTGCCAAAATTGGTTTTCCATTTGGTTCTTTGCTGTAATTCAGCCACATACTCCTTCTGTCATCTGTTCCAAAAGTGTTGACGGATCCTTTCAAGCCTTTCGTATCTCCGCAAAATTGTTTCCTTAATACTGTCTAGAGATTTCGACGGCAGTGCGTTTAAGGCTCTTCCAATTAAAAAGTGGCCAGGAGTCAAAGATAGGAAATCATCAGGGGAGGATGACAAAGGATAAAGAGGACGACTATTCAAAATTGACTCTACTTGAGCGAATAACGTTAATATTTCTTCGAACGTTAAGTGACAATTTCCTATTACACGTCTTAAATGAAATTTGGCAGACTTTACACCGGCCTCCCAAATGCCTCCGAAGTGAGGAGCGTATGTTGGCGTAAAATGAAATTTAATTTTTTCTTGATTGGCAAAATGGCTAAAAGAATCCTCATTACGTTTTAAGAAATCACTTAATTCTTTAGCTGCTGCAACGAAATTACGTCCGTTATCGCAGAATATCTCTGCTGGCCTACCACGACGACTAATAAATCTTTTCAGTGTCATAATAAACGCATCCTTTGACAAGTCGCTAACAGCTTCTAGGTGAATACATTTATATCTTAAGCAAATAAAAAGGCACATATAACATTTAAGTAGTCTACTGCCACGCCCTTTCCTATTAACTATATAAAATGGACCTGCAAAGTCAATACCAACCGACAAAAAGGGAAAATCAGGATTTACTCTTTGCGCTGGTAATATTCCCATTTTAGGATTGAGCGTGCTGCCACGAACACGCCTGCAGACTACACATCTATTAACAGTGCGTCTAGCTAACTGCCTACCGCCAATAGCCCATACAGTTTCTCTTACACAAGCTAATAATAACTGAGGGCCAGCGTGCATATTTTTTAAATGTTCCTTTTCAAAATATAACTTAGTTAAATGGTGCGCGGAATGCAATAAAATTGGATGTTTCCTTTCGAATGAGTAATTAGAATTATCAAGTCGACCGCCAACCCTTATTACCTTATCCTCATCTAAAAATGGCGAAAAAGAAAGTAATTTGGACTTAGAACTGAGATCATTCGCCTTTACCAGAGTGTCATATTCTATAGGAAATGATTGTTGTTGAGCCACAATACAAAGAAGCCTAAAGGATTTATTTAATTCTGCCAAAGATAAAATATTTTTATTTTTGACATTTTTATTTCTCAAATTATTGATAAACCTATTAACATACGCAAACGATCTTACAATTTTATCTAATTTTGAAAATCTTTCAAAGTTTATATCTAAGGCTGTTAGAATTACAGGATTCGATTTAATTTCTGGTAAATCAAAAGCGGCAATATTTTTATTATTTAACCTTGGCCATTCAGATTCCCTTTTATACAAAAAATCTGGGCCAGACCACCATAAATTCATGTTCAACAGATTACCAGCATCAACCCCTCGTGAGATTAGATCAGCGGGGTTTGATTCCGTATTGACATAACGCCATGACACTGCTTTCGCATGTTCAAGAATTTCAGCAACACGATTAGCTACAAAAGTTTTTAGTTTGCTAATGTCACTGTTAATCCAACTAATCACCACACTCGAATCACACCAATGATATATAGACGAAGGTTTGTAACGTAATGATTCTAGAACACTTGCGGTTAACCGAGCAGCTAAAAGTGCAGCACACAATTCTAGACGAGGAATCGTCATGGACTTTAGTGGAGCTACCTTCGATTTGGAACATAGCAAACGTACAAATATCTGTCCACCGGCATTTATTGATCGCATATAAATACATGCTCCATAGGCCGCTTCTGAAGCATCACTGAACGAATGTAGTTCAATGATTTCGGGAGAGTTAATAAGAACTAATCTTTGTATTTTGAAATTCTTTAAATGCCGTAAATTTTGAACAAACCTTTGCCAATCTCGTTGGATATCAATAGGCGCAAGTTCATCCCAATGTACCTTATTTTTCCACAACCGTTGTAATATTAATTTCGGTTGAATGATGCACGGGCTTAAGAGTCCGAGTGGATCAAAGATTTTAAATGAATTGGACAGAATTGATCTCTTAGTTATGATATCATTTATTGAAATATTTTCAAATGGAAAGTGCAAAGTATCATTTAATGGATTCCAGCCCAACCCTAAAGTACTAGACGACTCACTAATAATAAGATTATCTTGTGAATTGTCAAGATCATCTTCAAATATACTAGGTAGATTACATTTAAATTTTCTGAGATTAAAACAACCTTGACTTAAAGCCTTTGTTACAGAGGATTTAATATGACGCAATTGACCTTCCTCATCAGAACCTGTGATGAGATCATCAACGTAGAAATCCCGTTGAATTATTGTTTTAATTAGCACATCTTCCTGTTCCTCTCCCAATTGCCAAAGACAACGAGTACTTAGGAAGCTTGCACTGGACGTACCATACGTGACAGTATTTAACCTCAATGTTCGTATTGGTTCGTTTTCGTTTTCTCTCCATAGTATTAGTTGCAAATTACGGTCGTCATCATGTATATCCACTTGCCTATACATTTTTTCAATATCGCCACATAAAAGGTATTTATACTGACGGCTTCTAATTAGAATAGAAAATAGATTATCTTGCATATTCGGTCCTACCATCAAGATATCATTCAACGAAAACCCAGAAGATGATGAGGCCGAACCATCAAATACAACCCGGAGACGCGTTGACTCACTATTTTGTTTTACCACGGGATGATGACATAAAAAATAAGAATTATAGGGTTTAGTAACCTTTGATTCCGTAAGATGACCTAATTCAGCATACTCTTTAATGAAGTTAGTGTATTCCAATTTTAATGAAGGATTTCTTTTAAATCTCTTTTCTAACTTCATTAGCCTAAATTTGGCAGTTTGGTAGGTATCACCTAGACAGTCAGGAATGTCAAGTAATGGGAGTTTAACACAAAACCTACCTGACTTAAGTCGATATGTATTTTCCACAAAATGCTTCTCGCAAGCTTCTTCACTCCAACTGAGTAAAGGCCGTTTAGGAAGGTCTTCAATTTCCCAGAATTTAGGTAGAATCATTACATCTATATCATTGGGTGATAATTTAGTCAGAACCAAGTTACAATGTGCAGATTTATGATTTTTATTATAATTATGGCATGACGGCAATGAACCACAAACTATCCAGCCGAATTTTGAACTTCTCAACTTTATTTTACCGTCACCAATGTTCCTAGTTTTATTACCTATAATGTCCCAAAACATATCGGAACCAATTAATAGGTCGATGGATCCCGGATAGTAAAATTGTGAATCAGCCAAAGGTAACCTTTGAGGTAAGTTCAGATTTTTTAAATTAATGCGACTCTTAGAAATATCTCCCATTATTTTATCAAGTACCATGCATGTTAAATTTAAATTATATGAGTTGTTTATAGAGCTCAGCTTCACAGTACAAGTTTCGATGACATTGTTTAAAGCATTGTTGCCTATGCCAACGACCCTTATAGCATCTATGGAATTAGTATTTAAAGATATTTTTTTTATCAAAGAGCGAGTAATAAATGAAGACTGGCTTCCGCAGTCTAAAAGAGCACGAACTCTTGTCGCCTTGTTGGTAATCGGATTAGATACTTCTATAAGCGTAGTTGGTAATAATGCTTGACCGTAGAACCTATTAAAAAGGCACACGGAAAAATCTGCATCATTAGTGACTGCATTGCACTTGACTTCCTTTTCTGGATTGTGAAGTAAGCTGTTATGTTTTTTATTACAATGACAAGGTTTCATCCGGCAATCACTGACGGGATGCCCCTGCCTTAGACAATTTATGCATAATTTATATTTGGATACTTCGCTTAATCTTTCTGGTATGTTTTTTGATTTAAAAACAGGACAATCATATATTTTATGATCATCATTACAAATAACACAATAATACCTGTATGGTCTTTGATTTGTGACAGCAAACGTTTTTGTGTAATTTGTATTCTGATTATTTTTATTATTATATTTGTTTTTATTTATAATACTTTTATTACAATTATTGTAGTTTGGTACAAAACTGCAAGAGGTACTAGGTAATCCTTTATTCTTAGAATTATCATTTTTATTACGATATAAAGATTCTAAAACATCAGCTCGATCGTTTAAAAACTTATTAAATAACTGTAGCGTTGGGATATCATCTAAACCATTTCTATATTCTTCCCACTTAATTAACGTTTGACTGTCTAATTTTGATGAAAGCATATAAATTAGTAATACATCCCACTTATCCGTCGGTTGGTCCAGACTTGCTAGAGCACGCAAATCTTTATTTACCTGATCCACCAAGAAACGAAGCGACTTATCACATTCACGTATAATTGGCTGTATGGAAAATAAAGATTTCAAATGATAATTAATAAGTGCCCGTTTATTGTTGTAACGCTCACAAATAAGGCTCCATGCTTTGGAATAATTAGCAGATGACACTTCGAGATTTGAAATTAGCCTAGCAGCATCACCCTCTAAATAAGACGACAGATAGTGAAATTTCTGTATCGGCGTGATGCGATTGTTGCTATGAATTAAACTTTCATAAGTGTCATGGAACTGAAGCCAGCGAAAATATTGGCCGCCGAACTTCTCTATTTGTATTTGCGGTAACCTTATACCTAACTCGCTGTGATCATGTAAGCATTGAGATTGATCCTTGTGATCAATATTGTGATCATCTATTATTGTTTTAGCCATCGCAATGCAAGAGATAATTTCATGTTCAATATTATCGCGTTCATGCACTTCAACATCAATGCTTTCCGAATTGATCACTTCAATGTCGCTTTGTATATTTTCAAACTTGACGGACAACGACTCGAATTTTGTTAATTTTAAATTTAATTCAACTAGTTCAATATTTGATAAAACCCCCTTTTCGTTAATTTGAGCTAAATAATTCTTAAATTTAGTGATTTGTCCCTTTATAGAACTACGTTTTACTATTAATTCCCTCAAACAAGCGTTAGATAATGATGACCCTTTTTCAGTCATTTTGCCAACCGATGATTGTTACTTTTACAGTATAAATAAAAATTTACAAAAGACCAAATATTCCTTATAATGCTCACGCGCGCTGTTCAGGTCGGAGTGCAATCAGGATTTAGGTGCAGGTCAGGCAACTGATGACGCAGCTCGGTCTCGAACCTTCGTAGCTGCCGCGACCCGTCACTGAAATGTTCGGCAAACAATTTTAAATAACCTGTGATACAGATAATTTCAATTTTGGCTGTACCTAAGTCCTTTATAGTTATCTAAGACACAATATTTTATTGCGCTTATAAATAAGAATAATTTCGAGTTAAATATTATCATTTATTAACTACTCTTAATTATAGTTAATAACCATAATCAATAGATAATTTAATCAATTATTCAATCCGTAAATATATTCTTCTAACCGTTATATTCTTAAAAAAATAAGCGAATATGTAATTTTTTTTTTTCTTTTAAATATTAACGCATAAATGGTAATTAGTTTTAAAGGAAATAATATAGAGTTGTAAAACACTAAACTAACATTCACTTTCTTTGTTATAAAAATTGTTTATTCCAATGTGTATGTAGGTAACAAAAATTAATTTACTAAAATGTATGAACTTATATTAATCAAATAGATTTAAAACTGAAATTATCTTATGAAACTCTTATTTCGTTACTTAATCATTATTAAAAAATATTTTAATGTGCTTTAGAGGCAATTTTGTATAAGTTGTAACTAAATGATTGCGGAACAAAGGAGGGCACTTATCTTCTATTCCTGGCTTCGAAATTAGGCGTGAGCTTTATTGTCTGCACTGATCCTTTCGTTTTACTTGCCAAATTTGTTGTATTTCTTAAGCCTTGGTTCTGGTTCTCGTATCGGGCTGGTTTTAGATCCACAACCTCGACGTGACCTTCCTCGAACACGATGGCAATTTTGTTTCTTAAATTTCTCCTTGAATATTTGTTCCCCTCATGGGCCACCAATAAATGTCTTCAACGACACCCTGGGGCTTAAATTAAACCCAATAGTTTCTTCTTATACTGCTTTATTACAGTTTTTACAATAATTTCGATGCGAGCTAATGCTATCTGAGATGCAACGTTTTGTGAGAGAGCAATGTAGGTACTTTTAAATATTATATATGAATTTATTAATCGCCTGATTAAAACTAATAGCAACGAATTACTCGCCGGCGTTGTAATTCGGAACAAACAATATTCTGTAAAAGTTGTTAGTGAAGCGGGCAGTGTGCACCAGGAGATATATGTCAAATAAACACAAAATTGCTACGCACTGGGCAGTGTGCACGATAAGATTCATCCATTTAAAACGTCAGTAAATATATCGAATCAGGGCTGCAGCCCAAAAGTGGTCCAAAATTTTTTTTTATGTTTTTTATCATTAACGGATGATGTCCCATGTAAATTTATGGCAGGGGACGCCATGGAACCCCATAATAAATTAAAAAACTCACCATAACGAATAATGCAGATATGAAAGGCCAGGCGATGAGTGAGGGACATGGCACTTCAGACGTGCATACACACACACACACACACACACACACCGGCACGCTGGCACGCCCGCACGCCCGCACGCCCGCACGCACACACGTCATTCATAATCGGAGTTGATGTCATCAAAGAAATTTCTGCGGAACATGGCGGAACAATAATTCCGCGATGTACCCGTCCATAAAATATATACGACGACCGTACTTGGGGATCGCCGCACGAGCATCATGCCATGTACGCTCAATGTTTTGGGTGAATGCACCGGAATCGGGATCAACAAAGTTGATGCTGTGATTCACTGTTAAATGTTTATATCCTTCTGTTTCAAGACAATTGTATGCCTTCCAACAGTCAGACATAATCGTGGTCCCCGGCCGATTTTTTTTCACTGCTAATAGTGTTTCCGCACTCCGATGTGGGACGAGCTCCATAAAAATGTCTTTGGACCCACGCTCGATTCCACCGAACATCCACTCTCCATCGATAATGTGACCCCGGTTATATTTTCTTTTGCCAAATTTGGCTTCGTCGATTTTGACCATTGTGTCTTTATCGCCGATCTAAGGTGCCGAGCTATTCATCACCCAATGTTCCAATACTTCCTTTTGGTATTCCTAGTGGTAGTGCCACACTGCATACCTTTGGGTTGCAGCCGAATGGGCCGGCACGCCCGGGGAAGTACCACTCTCTCGCTCAAAATCGGCGTAAAGTGGTAGCTATGCTACCGCGTTTCGTCCGGTATGTGAGAGTCCCGGAGGCCTGATCCCCCTCCCCCCCAAAACATAATGGTTGTGCAGAATTTGTTTTCATTACCCCAGGAGGGTACCATCAGCGACTGCGGTGGAGAATCCCTCTCTGGGCATCCATACTCAGGACGTACACCATCTGAGCAGGGATGCCCAGGCTGCCCTCCGAATTCTGGGGGGGGACAATTTTGCGCTCGCCACTGTTCGGAGCAAGCGGAGCAGGCATCATAAGGCAACCCCTACCACCCACACTGTGAACTTCTGCAACATAAGGGGACTCAACTCCAACTTGAACGCCGTTCACTTTCACCTTGAGACGGCGAAGCCGGCCTTGCTCTTTCTTACCGAGACCCAGATATCCTCTCCTGCCGATACGACATTTCTTTCTTACCCCGGGTACAAATTGAAACATTCCTTTGTACCACGAGCTGGGGTGTGCGTTTACGTCAGAGATGATATCTGCTCTCGACGCCTCGGCAGCCTTGAAGAGCAGGACCTATCGAATATCTGGCTCCGTGTAGACTGCGACGACCATCCGCGAATCTACGCGTGCCTTTATAGGTCCCATAGCGGTAATGCCGAAACCGACCGACTGGTTGAGCACGTCCAAGGGGCTACAGATTCCGTGCTGCAGCAGATCCCATCCGCAGAGATCGTAATTCTTGGCGATTTTAATGCCCACCATGCCGAATGGCTTGGATCACGCACTACCGATCATGCGGGTAGATCTGTTCTCGACTTCGCTTTAGCATACGATTTGACACAACTGGTCACCTCGCCAACGCGAATACCGGACGTGGAGGATCATATACCTTCCCTGTTGGATCTTCTGCTGACTTCCCATCCGGATGGCTACCAGGTTATCGTCGATCCCCCTCTGGGCTCGTCGGACCACTGTCTCGTCCGGAGTACAGTGCCGGTGGCGCGGTACTCACGACCTCGTTTCGTGGGCTGCCGCCGAGTGTGGCACTACAAGTCAGCAGATTGGGATGGGATGCGGTCCTTCTTTGCATCCTACCCATGGGGGCAGGTTTGTTTCTCGCCGGATGATCCGAGCGTTGTTGCTGACTCTGTCGCCGATGTGGTACTTCAGGGTATGGAACTGTTTATTCCGTATTCTGCTGTCCCCATTGGTGGCAAGTCCCAGCCCTGGTTTGGTCGTTTCTGCAAAACAGCTTCACGCCGAAAATGGGAACGCTACCAAGACTGGGCTAACGCATCGGCGTCTCGTGATGTAAATACCAGCGCATTCAGAAAGGAATGTAACTCAGCCTCTAGGTCCTTCAAAAACGTAATTGCTAGGGCGAAGACGGAGTACATTGGCAGAATTGGCGAGAGACTGGTGCGCCTCCCTTCAGGAACACGTGCGTTCTGGTCTCTCGCTAAGGCTGTCTTAGGGAATTTCTGTCAGCCCTCTTTTCCATCTTTGCACAGGGACGGTGAGTACCTTAATAAATCCCTTAGTAAATCCTTCAAGCCGTACCAATGTTTTATGTATTTAAAATAGGGATATTAAATATTAAAACACTTTTGGTAACGCGGTTTGTGTTTGACTGATGTATTGACGTGAAAACTGATGCATTTTAAAGTAAAACAAAAGAAATAATATCGCGAAGCCGACCAAATTGAACTATTCAATTTGGTCGGTGATATCACTTATGTTGAGTTTCGGAATGCGACATTAAATCCTCCAACGATGTATTCTGTGCTTCAACGCACACACGCACACTGTTTTGATAGATATGATTGAATTTGAACTTTGTATGGCGGTAATAAAGTGCAAATTGATTCTTTGACGTAAGGAACATACCTACATCACTTAAACATCAGTGAGTGCTTGTAATTTAATACAATACAATAGCAATAAAGCTCAAATTGACTCTACGTTTTAATTAGAAAATGTTTGTATAAGAAAAAGAAAAGGGCTGTTTTTAGGGTTTTTCCGGCAATCATTCGAATTTTTCTCGCCGTAAAAACCATGCTTGAACCTCAACGAACATTTTAAAAAAATAATTGGCCAAATTGGTCCAGGCGTTGTTGAGCTATGCGCTTAGCAACACATTTTGCGATTCATTTTTATATTATAGATACATTATTTGTATCTTTACCTTTATTAGAAGGTAATTTTTTTTCTTTTTTTTTTAAATAAACACTATAATAACATATTTCTTAAAGTTTTATGATTTTAATTTAATATTATTATATTTTAGAATAGTAATAGCTTTTTTAGATAAAATACCTATATATTTTACTCATTTATGATTACCTAAAGCTCATGTGGAAGCTCCTATTTCGGGTTCTATGATTTTAGCTGCTATTATGTTCAAGTTAGGGGGTTGTTGGATTTAGAAAAGTATATTAGTTAAATGTATTATGTTGCATGTTTACTCCGTAATAAACATTTATCGAAGGCACACGTGTTTTCATTGACGAGAAATCAACCTAGCAAATTAAACCCTATTATTTTGAACATATGGTAGATTATCGAGCCGGTTTGCAACAATCAAGATAAGAATCACTGTCTCGTCGGAACCCTTTGTCTTAGCGATTCCTTAGAAAAAAGGTGCGTTTTAACTAGTAAACAACTTTATTAAGAAAAAATACATGAATTGCGATTTTAAACTTTATTAGTGAGAGTCGCAGCTGAACCTTTGCGCGAGGTAGTTGTGTGCACTTAATTATTTACAATTACTGTCATCGGGCCTATTGTTTACATCGTATTAACAACCGAACCTAAACGCCGAACCGGTTTTGCGATAAGCGAAGTCCGTTCAACAATAATGCGACTTGTTTACGTTGACGATGGATGATACTAATGAAGTATTAAATAATAATGATGACTGTGACAAATTAAGTTTATCAGATCGAAGTATGAATGAAGAGAATATGGATAATACAAACATCGCGGATCAAGTACTGATTTTAAAGAGACGGGAAGAAGGTGAACCATTAAGAACGAGTAAGCGCGACAGAGAAGAGAATAAGGACATTGAAGAGGGAGGTTGTGAATGTGAAGAGGAGTGGATAACAGTTAGTAAAAGTAAAGAAAAAAAAATGAAGGCTGAGAAGATGGAAATATATATCTCATGTAACGATAAATTGCCTAAGCAATTTGAATTAGCACGTACACTCAAAATTCTTAAAATATTAGAAATTAATAAAATAAAATACTTATCTCCCTATAAGATTAAAGTAGAATGTGAAAGTGAGCATTGTATGTTAAAGTTAATATATTGTCAGGAACTAATTGAAAAGGGATGGAAATTCCAGAAAGCATTTGAAGTAAACTTCTCTTATGGTGTTATTAAAAATGTAGACGGTGACTTATCGGAGGAGGAGATTTTAAGCAACATTGTTTGCACCGACCCGGCAATTTTGACATCTGTACGTCGACTTTCACGTTTTAATGAAGATGGAAAATGGGTTCCGAGTGAAACAGTACGTTTGTGCTTTAAAAACTCTTATTTACCTCCCTTTGTGTCAGTATATAGTTTAAGAATTAAAGTAGAACCATTTGTGTTCCCGGTTTCACAATGTTCTAAGTGTTGGAAATTCGGGCACACATCAAAAATATGTCCTACTGATAAAGTAATATGCCCTAAATGTGGTGAGGAACACGAAAATTGCACTACAGTGGACTATAAATGTGTGAACTGTGGAGGTCTACACATGGCGTTAAACAAAACTTGCCCTATTTTCATAAAAGAAAAAAAAATCCGCCAAATTATGTCTGATTTTAACGTTACTTATAGAAAAGCTCGTACTATGTATGTTTCGGACCCACCGCCTCAAGTAAAGAAAAAAGATAATCTTGACACTATTAATAATATTTTTAATGACGATGATAAATTTCTTAAAAGAGATATTGCTGTAGTTGAACAGTCTATGATGTCGAATTCTTCTTGTGAAGAATCTTTGGATGTGCCTTCTTATTCGAGCGTGTTAAAAAACAAGAAAGTATTAAATTCAGCGAATAAATCAGCTTCACTTAAAACCCGTAAGGGTAAAATGGCAGTCAGAGAAGATGTGGAAGACTATTTATCGGATCTAAATATTGATACTAAGTCTGAGGGTGAAAAAGAGAAGAAATCTCAAAAGGCATCTAGAGATGTCACTTTTTGGGAGCTCTTAATGAGATTAAAAGAAATTATATTTTTGAAACAAGGGTCTTTAAAATCTAAAGTTCAGAATGTCATTAAATGCTGTATTGAATGGGTGATGTTGATCGTCGTAGAAAATATTGCGGAATGGCCAGTTTTAGCGAAGATTTTAGAATTCCTAAATTCAAATATATATAATGATTAAAAATTCAAAAATTAATTTAAATATTATTCAGTGGAATGCGCAAAGTCTTAGACCAAAATTGTTAACATTCAATAATTTATTAATACAAGAGAAAGTCCATATTGCTTCTATTAGTGAAACTTGGTTAGAACCTGATAGTTATTTAAAGGTTAAAGATTATACTATATTCCGTTGTGACCGTGACGACTCTTTTGGGGGAGTCGCAGTTCTACTTCATAAATCGGTAAAAGGTAAGAAGATAAGGGTTGAAATTAACAATACAAATATACAAATTGTATGTATCGAACTTTACAATTGCGGAATAATAAAAAATCTAATATCTGTGTATTGCCCTCCATCCATCACAACACGAACTCAAGATTGGGAACAATTTTTTTCTATATCGTGTTAAAATACAATTATTGTTGGTGATTTTAACGCGCACCATACGAATTGGTCTCGGAAAACTGATACTAGGGGATCTCAAATTGTTGATGCATTAACTAATACGCAATTTGTTTCATTAAACGATTGTACTCCGACACGTATTAAGTTGGTTCAGGGCGTGGTTTATCAATATTCTCCTAAAATTGTATTTGCATCTACCGATATTGCGCTTACACTTAAATATAAAGTCTTAAAAGAGACTTTAGGAAGCGATCACTGTTTCATTAAAATTTCTACGCGTATCGAAGCCATTCTAAAGCCCATAATAAAACGAAATTACAAGAAAGCGGATTGGGATTCATATACAGAACTGTTGAACAAAATATTCTATAATTTCTCTGTACCCGACGATCTGCAAAGGGCGTACGACACATTCACTGACTATATGAATATCTCAGCAGATTTATACATTCCTAATTTTAATATAAATCAGAATCCTTCCACAAATTTCGTTCCTAGGCCCTTTTGGGACACCAAGTTATCTCAAGTTGTTGCTGAACGCCGTTTGGCCCTCTCAATTTTTAGACGAAATCCCACACCTGTAAACTTAAATAGATTAAAAGAAAGAATTCGTCTTGCACAAGCCCAGTTTCGAATTTCTAAGGATTTAAGTTGGCATGATTTTTGTTCGTCACTATCATACTCCACATCCATAAATGAATGAATTTTATCGTTTATTTCATATTTTTTCACACTTTAATTTTTCTATAATAATTTCGCTAAGTCCAATCCGTTACGTAGTATTAGATTTTTTCATATAAAATTTTTGTTCGATTTTGCCCGTAATTTTTCGTGAATCCTACTCGGATCCACCCCCAGATCATCGCCCCGCACTCGCTTTCTCGATTTCCACTCGGGAAATCGAAAAAAAAAAAGAAGGTACCAACCGAAGAGAAGGACGCAGTAGTGCCGTCAACGTCGGTAACAAAAAACATGGCGGACCCGGCGACGCTCGGAGCGGAGGAACTCCACGCGGAGGCGGAGCGCAACGTAGCCGCTATCCTCACGGTTGCCAAAAAATCGGGGCTGTCGGCACAGGTCCTGCGGGAATGGGCATGGCTACAGTGAGGTGCCCAACGGCGGCGGCTAAGACCCTGGCCAACAGCGGCAGGTTTCTAGTGGGATGGAGCTCTGCTAGGGTCAGGGTACTGGAGCAGCAACCTCTTCGCTGTTTCCGGTGCTTTGGCCTCGGGCACACGAGAGCCCTCTGCCCGTCAAAAGTTGACAGGAGCTCGCTGTGCTACAGCTGCGGAGGTGCGGGACACCTGGCACCGTCGTGCTCTGCAACAGCCCACTGCGCAGTCTGTGCAGAGGCTGGGAGGCCCTCAGAGCACTCGATGGGAGGAAGGGACTGCAACCCTCCCCACACGAAAGGCAAGGCGGTCCAAGGAACCAGGACCGCCCCAAGCGAATGTAGCCGTCAGGCCTTGGAGGAAGCTCAACGAACCAAAAAATGCACGGACAACTGAGCTTCCTCCAAACGAATGTAAACCACTGCGCCGGAGCGCAGGACCTGCTGCTGCAGTCCATGGCGGAGTGGCAGATAGACCTGGCGGTGGCCTGCGAGCCCTACTACGTCCCTCCCCTACCTCACTGGCTGGGGGACTCGGACGGCACCGTGGCGGTCCTCACGAGGAGCGGAACGGGGCCCCCCCTCTCACTCATCGAGAGGGGCTCGGGCTACGTAGTGGTGGGGTGGGGGGAGTACGTCGTCGTCGGTACGTACTTCTCCCCTAACCGCAGCCTGGCTGAGTTCGAGACCTATCTCGGCTTAGTCAGAGCTGCGGTGGCCAGGCAGTCGCCGAAACCGATACTGGTTCTCGGCGACTTAAACGCGAAGTCGTGTGCCTGGGGCAACCCCGCCACGAATCCGCGAGGGAGGGCCGTCCAGGTGTGGGCCCTGCTCTCCGACCTGTCCCTTCTCAACAGGGGGCAGGTTCACACCTGCGTGCGACATCAGGGGGGTTCCGTGGTGGACGTTTCGTTCGCCACCCCTGTCGTAGCACGCAGAGTGGTCGACTGGAGAGTGGAGGAGGAGGTGGAGACTCTATCGGATCACCGGTACATCCGATTCGAGATCTCCACCTCTCGCAGGCCGGCGGAACCCCAGAGGGTGCCGACTACGCTGCCGAGGTGGTCTCTCGGTCAGGTCGATCGAGAGCTAGTCAAGGAGGCCGCCATCGTGCAGCGGTGGGGTTCCGCGGGGAGGACGGAGGGCGCCAGCGCAGAGGAGCTGGCGGGCCGCATGCGCAGTTCACTCAAGGAGGTCTGCGATGCGGCCATGCCTCGGACCCGGCGCAGGGTTCCGCGCCGGCACGTCTATTGGTGGTCGCCCGAAATCGCCGACCTTCGGGCAAGGTGCTGCCGTGCGCGGAGGGCCTACGTCCGCTGTCGAAGGCGCAACGGCCTCGACACGGACCTGGAGGGACAGATGCTGGACGCTTATCGCCAGTTGAAAAAAGTTCTGCAGCTGGCGATAAGCAAGGCCAAGGAGAAGACCAGGGA